>NW_022631050.1:3723602-3724181 GCF_010015895.1 Lontra canadensis | reverse complement strand
AGAGAAAGGACCCAAATAAATAAAATCATGAATGAAAGAGGAGAGATAACAACTAACACCAACGAAATACAGAGAATCATAAGAACATATTATGAGCAACTCTATGCCAACAAATTTGACAATCTGGAAGAAATGGATGCATTCCTAGAGACATATAAACTACCACAACTGCACCAGGAGGAAATAGAAAGCCTGAACAGACCCATAACCAGCAAGGAGATTGAAACAGTCATCAAAAATCTCCAAACAAACAAAAGGCCAGGGCCAGACGGCTTCCCGGGGGAATTCTACCAAACATTTAAGGAAGAACTAATTCCTATTCTCCTGAAACTGTTCCAAAAAATAGAAATGGAAGGAAAACTTCCAAACTCATTTTATGAGGCAAGCATCACCTTGATCCCAAAACCAGACAAGGATCCCATCAAAAAAGAGAACTACGGACCAATATCCTTGATGAACACAGATGCAAAAATTCTCACCAAAATACTAACCAATAGGATTCAACAGTACATTAAAAGGATTATTCACCACAACCAAGTGGGATTTATTCCAGGGCTGCAAGGTTGGTTCAACATCAGC
>NW_022631050.1:3721865-3723592 GCF_010015895.1 Lontra canadensis | reverse complement strand
AATGGAGAAAAACTGAAAGCTTTTCCGCTAAGGTCAGGAACACGGCAAGGATGTCCGTTATCACCACTGCTGTTCAACATATTTCTAGAAGTCCTAGCCTCAGCAATCAGACAAGAAAAAGAAATTAAAGGCATCCAAATCAGCAAAGAAGAAGTCAAACTCTCACTCTCTGCAGATGATATGATACTATATGTGGAAAACCCAAAAGGCTCGACTCCAAAGCTGCTAGAACTGGTACAGGAATTCCGTAAAGCGTCAGGATATAAAGTCAATGCACAGAAATCAGTTGCGTTTCTTTACACTAACAACAAGACAGAAGAAAGAGAAATTAAGGAGTCAGTCCCATTTACGATTGCACCCAAAACCATAAGATACCTAGGAATAAACCTAACTAAAGAGGTAAAGAATCTATACTCAGAAAACTATAAAGTACTCATGAAAGAAATAGAGGAAGACACAAAGAAATGGAAAAATGTTCCATGCTCCTGGATTGGAAGAACAAATATTGTGAAAATATCTATTCTACCTAAAGCAATCTATACATTCAATGCAATCCCTATCAAAATCCCATCCATTTTTTTCAAAGAAATAGAACAAACAATCCTAAAATTTATATGGAACGAGAAAAGACCTCGAATAGCCAAAGGAATATTGAAAAAGGAAGCCAAAGTTGGTGGCATCACAATTCCGGACTTCAAGCTCAATTACAAAGCTGTACTCATCAAGACAGTATGGTACTGGCACAAAAACAGACACATAGATCAATGGAACAGAATAGAGAGCCCAGAAATAGACCCTCAACTCTATGGTCAACTAATCTTCGACAAAGCAGGAAGGAATGTCCAATGGAAAAAAGACAGCCTCTTCAACAAATGGTGTTGGGAAAACTGGACAGCCACATGCAGAAAAATGAAATTGGATCATTTCCTTACACCACGCACAAAAATAGACTCAAAATGGATGAAGGACCTCAATGTGAGAAAGGAATCCATCAAAATCCTTGAGGAGAACACAGGCAGCAACCTCTTTGACCTCAGCCACAGCAACTTCTTCCTAGGAACATCACCAAAGGCAAGGGAAGCAAGGGCAAAAATGAACTATTGGGATTTCATCAAGATCAAAAGCTTTTGCACAGCAAAGGAAACAGTTAACAAAACCAAAAGACAACTGACAGAATGGGAGAAGATATTTGCAAACGACCTATCAGATAAAGGGCTAGTGTCCAGAATCTATAAAGAGCTTAGCAAACTCAACACCCAAAGAACAAATAATCCAATCAAGAAATGGGCAGAGGACATGAGCAGACATTTCTGCAAAGAAGGCATCCAGATGGCCAGGAGACACATGAAAAAGTGCTCCACATCACTTGGCATCAGGGAAATACAAATCAAAACCATAATGAGATACCACCTCACGCCAGTCAGAATGACTAAAATTAACAAGTCAAGAAACGACAGATGCTGGCAAGGATGCGGAGAAAGGGAAATCCTCCTACACTGTTGGTGGGAATGCAAGCTGGTGCAACCACTCTGGAAAACAGTGTGGAGGTTCCTCAAAAAGTTGAAAATAGAGCTACCCTATGACCCAGCAATTGCACTACTAGGTATTTACCCTAAAGATCCGAAGTGAAGTGTAGTGATCCGAAGGGGCACGTGCACCTGAATGTTTATAGAAGCAATGTCCACAATATCCAAACTATGGAAAGAACCTAGATGTCCATCAACAGA
>NW_022631050.1:3635478-3721855 GCF_010015895.1 Lontra canadensis | reverse complement strand
TCCACAATATCCAAACTATGGAAAGAACCTAGATGTCCATCAACAGATGAATGGATAAAGAAGATGGAATACTATGCAGCCATCAAAGAAATGAAATCTTGCCATTTGCGACGACGTGGATGGAACTAGAGGATATTATGCTTAGCGAAATAAGTCAATCGGAGAAACAACTATTATATGATCTCCCTGATATGAGGAAGTGGAGAGGCAACGTGGGGGGTTTGGAGGGTAGGAAAATAATAAACGAAACAAGATGGAATCGGGAGGGAGACAAACCATCAGAGACTCTTAATCTCACAAAACAAACTGAGGATTGCTGGTGTGGGGGTCGGGAGAGGGTGGTAGGCTTATGGACACTGGGGAGGATATGTGCTCTGGTGAGTGCTGTGAAGTGTGTTAACCAGCGATTCACAGACCTGTATCCCTGGGGCTAAAAATGCATTGTATGTTTATAAAAATATTTTTAAAAATTAAAAAAAAAAAGAAAGGGTAGGAATGCAAACTGGTAGAGACACTCTGGAGAACAGTTTGGAGGTTCCTCAAAAAGCTGAAAATAGATCCACCCTATGATTCAGCAATTTCACTACTAGGTATTTACCCAAAAGGATACAGAAATACAGATTCAAAGGGATACATACACCCTGATATCTATAGCAGCATTATCAACAATAGCTAAACTATGGAGGGAGCCCAAATGTCCACTGACTGAAGAAAGGATAAAGAAGGTGTGTATAAATATATACAATGGAACATTATTCAGCTACCAAAAAGAAATGAAATCCTGCCATTTGCAACAATGTGAAAGAACTAGAGGGTATTATGCTAAGTGAAATAAGTCAGTCAGAGAATGACAAATATCATATGCCTTCACTCATATGTGGAATTTAAGAAATGAAACAGATGAACATACAGGAAGGGGAAAATAAAATTTAAAAAAAGGACAGAGAGAAATAAGCCATATGTGACTCTTAATGATAGAGAACGAACAGGGTTGATGGAGGGAGGTAGGTAGGAGATGGGCTAGATGGGTGATGAGTATTAAAGAGGGTACTGGTTGTAATGAGCACTGGGTGTTGTATGTAAGTGATGAGTCACTGAATTCTACTCCAGAAACCAATATTGCACTATATGTTAACTAACAAGTTTTTTAAAAAGGAAGGAAGGAAGGAAGGGGAGAAGAGCATGCTTAGATGATGAGATTTTGTTTGGAAAGCTTTTTGGAATTTTAATTCAAGTAATCCAGAAAATTTGTCTCAGAAGACTAATTTATGACATGTAAAATTATTTTTATACAGAACTACCACTTTTTGGAGAAGTCTTCACCATAAAGAATTAATTTTTTAAAAGATTTTATTTATTTATTTATTTGAGAGAGGGAGAGCACAGAGGGAGAGTGAAAGGGAGAAGAAGACTCTCCACTGAGCAGAGAGCCCAAGGTGGGGCTTTATCCCAGGACCCTGAGATCATGACCTGAGCCAAAGGCAGATGCGTAACTAAGCCATTCAGGCACCTCAAGCCATAAATAATTAATTTCTTAGATGTGAAGATTAAGAAGAAAAGACTACTCATTTTCCATGGAGTAAAAGGAAAGCATAAATTGTAATTTATTAAAAAAAAAAAAAAAAACCTTTCTGGTTTTTTGGGCTCCTATGGCAATGTGTAATCAAGATTCTTTTCCCACTTCTTTATCTTCATCAATGACTTCTTTTCTCATCCTGATTATCTAAAAGGGTAAGCCATTCTTTAAGGGCCTGTTCTGAGTCATCTTTTCTTTCCCTACATTTTCTCTCTGGACCACATCATCTTTCCCCAGGATTCAAATATGGCTTCTATGTAAAAGGCATTAGAACTGGTATTATTGATCTTGACTTTATTTAGAACATAAGACGTTTCCACCCACCTTTGAGTATAGCACACACGCATACATTAAAAAAAAAATGCAGCAAGTTCTCAGGGCAAAACTCTCTACTGAATAAATTCCTAACTCCACTACACACTATAAAGACTTCTGTGATCCTACTACAATTTAATTTCCACCCAATTGCTGTTCTATTCCACACCAAGCATCCTATATACTCCAGTAAAACAGAGCTTCTCACTGTTCTCCTTACAATACTAATTGACTTCCCTCAGCATGCTCACCTTATTTCCACACCATACTCAGACTTTAATGGGAATGGTTTACAAGATGATTTCACAAACTTCAAAACTACACAAAATGCAAACCAGATGTAAATAGATCTTGAAAGGAAGTTACCTGCAGCAGTCAGAAAATTCACTTTTGTTCAGAATGTTGCCAGAACCTCAAGCCTGTTCAAAACAAAACTTATTTTCTCTTTGATGCTCATATCTTTGCACTCTACTTGCTTTTCCAGAGAGGTAATTTTCTCTTCTTCATTTTCAAATTCCTCATACATTCACTTCTTGCTCAGCCTTTCTATACTATTTCCCAGGAATTAATCAAGCTTTCTCTTTCTCTTTTTGAGGGGCTAGTAAGAGGCTGTTATTTCTGTTCCTTCTTTTCTCTTCATCTCCCTCCTCTCCAATCTCATTCATCATTTGATTCTATACAGAAAATACTGGCACACAATAGCCATCTGTAGCAACCACATTGAATTTTATTTCCCTACCTTGTTATTCTCTAGTCTACTTCTAAACAAATATCGACATGACACTCCGATTAGATATCAGAGGCATCCTCTACTATAACATATGTATGAGCTCACAAGCACATGTACAAACACCCATACACACACACACACACACACACACATGCAATGTTTGGAACTTTTAAGTTATTAACTAACTCTAGACTCACATTTTTATTTTTGGTCTGTTCTCCCCAGATTAGCTAGTTCATGACCCATGAAACCACTCTGAGCAGAGCCACCAGGGGAAGTTATCTTGATCTCATCGTCATTTCTCAGGAAAAAAAATCAGAGTGTATGTGAGAAGGCCAAAGGTCCAGGATGTGGAAAAGGATTCACTGCAGTAAAGTCTTCAAAGGAGAGAATGGGGTGATAATGTTACCTCCATTTTTTTATTCTTTTGTTGATTTCCTTTTGGACCTGTCAAATGAGGTGCTGAGATGAGCCCTCTCCTTCCTAGAGCTCAACAATCGAAGTCAAGATTCTACAAACACCCCCAGGATAAAGGAGATAAAGCCCAATGGGGACAATGTAAGGAAGAAAGTAGTGCAGGGCTTATGGATTCCATTACTGGATACAGCCCAACTTGGACAATGAACTGCAGCTTTATCACTACAATAGCAGCCTCCTTTTTCTACCTCTGGGTGGTGAAAGGCTCCAAGCCCAGATGTCTGCAAAATGAGTAAACAAGGCTGACGGCTCTCAAGTGGACTCATCTTACACTGTGTTTACGAGTTAGAATAGGTGTGCAACAAACCATGAATCATCGGCTCTGATTATAATAAAACATGTTATCATCCACATCTCTACAAAGTGGGAGAGGGGTTTGATAGTATATTAGGGTGTGGTAGAAAACAAGAACTGGGAAGGCAGGCAGTCCTAGATTTCAACCTTACTCTTGTCACCTAAGAGCTTAATAACCTCAGACAAGTTAATTTAACATCTCTGAGCTTCAGTTTCTTCATTTAGAAAAACCAGAGTCAAGAATACATATTTCATAAGGTAGTTGTGAGGGTGAAATGAAACGATGTAAATGAAAGTGACTGGTGCAATGTAAGAAACATGGTGGTGCTCACTAGCTGTTTCCCCTCCCCTCTCCACACTTATTCTCCACTGTAGTATTATACACTCCCCATTGTACTACTTCTATCATTAGTGGGGAAGCCAGGTAACAGCTATCCTCCTTGCAAGAAATTGGTGAGGATTAAAAAGATAACATAAGCATTCAGCACAAGGCTTAGCCTCAATCACTCAGCAAATATCGTCCTTGTTCTCCTTCAATGTGTGAGCTAATTTTGGCCTCTGGGAATCTAATACCTAAAAATTGGCCCCAGATTTAGAGAACTATAAGTTAGTAATGATCCTCTAGCCCCTTACTACTCAAAGTGTGGTGTGTGGACTCACAGCATCAACATTATCTGGTAAGTTGTTAGAAATGCAGACTCGCAACTCCACCTCAGACCTACTAAAATAAAACCTTATTTTAACAATCCCCAAGTATATGCACATTTACATGTTGAGATGCATTACCCTAGCCAAAACTCTGGAATCCCTGTACCAATTAAAAGTAAGCAAAATGCTTCCTATTTAACTATAAAATGCAAAAGTTTACATATTGGAACTGAGTAGACAGACTCCACTTTCTTGTTTTAATGTCTACTTTGCATCAAGGGTGAACACTGCTGACACTAATGCTGGATTATAAAATGTTGGTACATTTAGGAGATAAGATGTTGTGGGCAGTAGTTTGGATCACAGCTTTGGCTTGGTTACACAAATATGAATTTAAATCTTAGTTCCACTAATCATTAGCTATGTGAATTGGAGCAGTTTCTCATCTACAATATGGAATTGATAATAATACCTACAGTTTTTTTGTGGGGATTAAATGAAATTAGGATTACAGAGGGCCTAGCACAAAGTAAGCCCTCAGAGGTGACAGAGGTAGTATGTATGAAATGATATGAAAGGAAAGGGCTTCTGAATATTCAGACTTCAAAACATACATCAAATTTAGCTACTGCATTGGGTCACTACTAGGGCACAGAGAAATATGATCAGGACTTTCAGCTTTCACAGGACAAGGGACTCTCCCCGGATGCATTGACAGAGATCACCTATGCTCTAAATTCTGTTCTCACAGGTTGTTCAAGAACAACTGATAACCAGCCTCTGAAAATTCATCCAAACCCTGTTAGACACTTGGGAAAGTTAGAGGGGAAGTTGGATGCATTATTTTCACCTTTTCTTCAAAGTTTTCTATGTTCTATACTTGATTTAAATTTTATCTCTTAGGGGTGGCTGGGTAGCTCAATCATTAGGCATCTGCCTTTGGCTCGGGTTGGTCCTGGGATTGAGTCCCATATCGGGAGGCCTGCTTCTCCCTCTCCCACTCCCCCTGCTTGTGTTCCCTCTCTCACTGTCTCTCTCTCTGTCAAATAAATAAATTTAAAAAATAAATAAATAAATTTTATCTCCAGAAAATTTTATAAGGCCCAATCATCTCACCTTCCTGCTTGTACCCCCAAGTACAACTACCTGTTCTTTCATATTGATTATTCATATGCAATTATTCTTTCATATTGATGAATATAATTCCCATTCAGTTAATATTGGTTTTCCCCCAGGGTTGACATAAGAACCCCATAACCAGCATCTATTAAGTTGACCAGTGATAAAGTCTAACCAATAAATTCTTTAAGAGGTTAGAAGAAAAAAACCGTCACTCCATAAAATACACATGCCTCTTTTTGTCAGATAACAATAATTACATAACTAATGATGCATACCTTTTGAACTGGTTGCTAAGGTATTCTGAGATAAATAAGCTAATTCACAGCAGCATTATTAGCTCAAGTGGTTTGTATATTTGCTATAAAATTATATTGACAGACATAAAGTAGATTTGAATAAACAGAGGTACTATACTATTGGATGAAAAAATTCAATACTATCAAAAAAATCCATTATCTCCAAATTACTCAGAAAATTTAATTAAATATATTTAAATTTCTGGGGGATTTTTTAGAAGTTCATAAAATAATAAAGAATGTCCAGAAAAAAAAGCTTTTTTAAATGAGGAACCATGGTTTCCTTCAAAATAATATAATAATAATAATAACAACAACAATAATAATAATTGTAAGGGTGTTAATATTACTGCCAGAATTGACAACAACAACAAAATAATAATAATTGTAAGGGTGTTAATATTACTGCCAGAACTGGCTCCATGGAATTCAAGAAACATATTTGAGTGTATTTAAGAAATTAACAGACCAATAAGGTACAATTTCTAATGGTAGATAAAAGAATCACTCAATAAATGGTATTGAATAACCAATTCTAAGTGGAGAAAAAAATAAAGTTAGATCCCTTCCTCACACCTTGCATAAAAGTAATTGCTAGATGCATTAAAGATTTAAATCTAAAATGTGAAAATATGATAAAACTTTAAAATGTAGATTATACATAATCTTGAGGTGTGAACAGATAGTTCAATCATAATACCAGTAAGCAGAAAATAAAGAAAAATATCAACATCACACCACATTAACACTGAACACTTCTGACTGAGAAAAAGCACAATGAAACAAAAAGCATATGTTAAATTAAGAAAAAAATACTAAAAATCCACATAGACAGAGGGTTACTAGTCACATATAAAGTGGTTTAGAAAAAAGATGAACTACCTGGTAGAACAATGATAAATGAGTAATAATATACAATCCACAAAAGAATATAAAACGGCTAATAAACAGGTTTTTAAAACTTCTCTCATAGTAATCAAAGATATACAGATCAAACAAGACTTTTTAAAAATTTTATTAAGATTTTATTTATTTGTTTACATGAGAGAGGGAGCAGGCTGAGGGGCAGAGGGAGAGAAGGGAGAGAATCCCAACCAGACTCCCTGCTGAGTATACAGCCCAACTCGGGGCTCCATCTCATGGACCCTGAGATCATGACCTAAGTCAAAACCAAGCATCAGTTGTTTAACTGACTGAGTTACCAGATGCCCCCAAGCAAGACTTAAAAAAAAAAAAGATTTTTAGACTGTTATTAAGAATTTGGGGAAGGGGCCCCTGGGTGGCTCAGTGGGTTGAGCCTCTGCCTTTGGCTCAGGTCATGATCTTAGGGTCCTAGGATGGAGCCCCACTTTGGGCTCTCTGCTCAGCAGGGAGCCTGCTTCCCTCTCTGTCTCTGCCTGCCTCTCTGCCTACTTGTGATCTCTCTCTCTCTGTGTCAAATAAATAAATAAAATCTTAAAAAAAAAAAAAGAATTTGGGGAAGAAAAAGAAACAGAAGAATATATTGAAGAAAATGAAAAAGTTATCAATGAACTAATTACTAGTAATACTAATAGTAAAAATGCATACTTGTGAGTACAGATTTAAAAAATTATAAATAAATATATCATATTCACTCTTCTCTAGATGATTTAAATAATCTCTATTTTCTTTGGACATTATCTTTTCATTAAGTTTTTTTTTAAGATTTTTTAAATTTATTTGACAGAGAGAGAGAGAGAGAAGGAATACAAGCAAGGGGAGTGGGAGAGGGAGAAGCAGGCCTCCCGTAGAGCAGGGAGCTCAATGTGGGGCTGAATCTCAGGACCCTGGGATTATGACCTGAGCTGAAGGCAGACACTTAACAACTGAGCCACCCAGGTGCCCCTTTTCATTAAGTTTTTTAAAATAAAAACTATATACTTAAGGCATACAACAAAATCTGATATACATTTACATAGAAAAATGATTACTACAGTCAAGCTAATTAATATATTATCACCTCGCACAGTTAAAATTTTTGTGTTCATCAAGAGTGCACATGAAATCGACACTCTCAGCAATACTGTTCAATACAATATTAAGGATAGCCATTATGCCTGCACATTAGATCACTACACTTATTCATCCTATACAAGACAAAAAATTAGTGTCCCCCACAGCCCCTGGTAACTATTATTCTACTCTCTCTGCCTCTGTAAGTTTGACCTTTTCTTTGGATTCCACATTTAAGTAAGAACAAAACGTTTGTCTTTTTCTGGCTTTTCTTACTTAGCATATATTCATCCATTTTGTTGCAAATGGTAGGATTTCCTTCTTTCTCATGGCTGAAATATATATCTTCTTTATCCATTCATCCAATGATGAATACTTAGGTTGTTTCCCTATCTTGGCTATTGTAAATAATGCTGCAAAGAACATGAGAATGCTGTTATCTCTTCAAGATACTGATTTTGCTTTCTTTGGATATATACCCAGAAATGGGATTACTGGATCATATGACAGTTCTGTTTTTTTAATTTTTTGAGGGACCTCCACATTGTTTTCTGTAATGACTGTACAAATTTACATTCCCACTAACAGTGTCACATTCTTGCCAACATTTGTTATCTTTTGTCTTTATGATAATAATTTGAGAGGTGTGAGGTGATACCTCATTAGGGTTTTGATCTGCATTTCCCTGATGATGGGTTATGTTGAGCAACTTTTTATATACCTATTGGCCATCTGTATGTCATCTTTTTGAGAAATGTCTACTCAGGTCCTTTGCCCATTTTAAAAATCAGGTTGTTTTCTTATTACTGAGTTGTTTGAGTTCCTTATATATTCTGGATGTTAACCCATTATCAGATACACAGTTTGCAAATATTTTCCCATTCCATCGGCTGCATCTTCATTCTTTTGATTTTTGTTTTGTTTTGTTTGCTGTGCAGAAGCTTTTTAGTTTGATGAAATCCCATTTCTCTATTTTGCTTTTGTTGCCTGTACTTTTGGGGGTCATATCCAAAAATCATTTCACAGACCAATGTCAAGAATCTTTTTCCCTTTATTTCTTCTTACAGTTTTGTGGCTTCAGTTCTTACATTTAAAGCATTGAACCATTTTCAGTTGATTTTTAAAAATTACATTTATTATCATATAATGTATTATTTGCTTCAGGGGTACAGGTCTGTGAATTATCAGTCTTACACAATTCACAGCCCTCACCATAGCACATACCCTCCGTAATGTCCATTTTCAGCTGATTTTATGTGAAGTGAGATAAGGGTCTGATTTCATTCTTCTGTGTGTGGAAAACCACTTTTCCCAACACCATTTATTGAAGAAACTGTCCTTTATCTTATTGTGTGTTCCTGGCATGTTTGTCAAAAATCAACTGATGATAGATGCATGAGTTAATTTCTGGGCTATTCTGTTCCATTGGTCTATATATCTGTTATTATGAAAGTACGAACCATCAACCATCAACCATGCTGCTTTGGTTACTATACTCTTATAGTATATTTTGAAGTCAGGTAGGGTGATGTCTCCAACTTTGTTTCTGTTTTTGCTTTTTTTTTTGCTCAAGATTGCTTTGGCTAAAAAAAAAAAAAGATTGCTTTGGCTATTCACAGTCGTGTGTGTGTGTTTCCATATTAATTTTAGGATTTTTTTCATATTTACTTAAAAAAGTCATTGGAATTTTTATAGAGATTGCATTGAATCTGTAGATCATTTTGGATAAAATTTTCATTTTTATTAATATGGAATTGGATCAGTATAATTTTAATTTCTAAATTTCAATTTTATTATTATCACCCTTTTTCCATTTATATATCTGTGTTTACCAATTATTTTTCCTTAATCAACATAGACTTAAGTTTATTTATTTGCCCTTCCAAAAACTGTATTCCAGGATTATACACTCAATTACTTTTTTCCTTTCTACTTCAGTAATTTCTACTTTATTCTTCATTAATGTCTGTCCTACACCAATTCTCTTTGGTTGCTTTTAAATTGTGTAAACTGCAAATGCTTAGTTCAGTTATTGATTCTTCCTTCTTTAATACTAAAGGCACTTAAATTTATGAGTTTTCCTCCATATGAATTTATAGCTGCATCCCATACATTTTGATATATAGCAATTTTATTAATTCCTTAAGTTTTTAGTTCTTCTTTGAAAGCATTTTTAAATAGATTATTTAGTCTTTTTGTGGCTTAATACTGCTCATTTTTTATTTTTAGATTTTTTGCATCATTGTCAAAGTAAAAGTATTCATAGTTTTTTTGGCATTTATTTAAGCTTTCTTTGCATCCTAGGATATAAGCAAACTCTGCATCTTTCTTTTGATGTTTGAAACATATACACTCTCTTTTACTAGAATATGAAGTTCATATATATTTAAATAAGGTTACCAGCGATAGTGTTATCTCCTCTGTCTTTTGTCTTATTAGTCAAAGTCTCAAAAAGTATGCAAAAGCCTTTTACTATAATTGTGGTTTTTTAAATTTGGAATTTCTAGGTTTATTGTTTTATGTATTTCAATATAATACTAGTGAATGCACAGGGGCATCAACGCTACATCTTCTTTGTAAAACATATTTGAACAATGTAAAATATGAGCCTTGTGAGTGAGGGATGATGGCAGAGGAGGAAGATCCTAAGCTCACTCCTGCACATGCACCAAGGCAACAACTACACGTAATGCTACTCACTCAAACAACCTGAAGATAATCAGAACAGATCCTCAACTGTTAAAGCCATAAAGAAAAAGCCACATCAAGAAGAGTAGGAGGGGTAGAGATGAGATCAGAAACCAACCCCCCATGTAGCAACCCACAAGTAGAGGGGCTATCACAGCCACAGAGGGTCCTCCCTAAGGAACAAGGGCACCAAGGGACATACAATGGGAATAAGAGCCCCCACAATACCCGGCTTTGAAAATCAGTGTAACTTAACTCTGGGAGTGCCAGATGGCTATAGGAAACCAAGAGTCTGCTCTTAAGGGGCCAGCATAATATATCATTGAGCCTGAGATCCCGCACAGAAGGAACAGTTTGAAAAGAACCCGGATTATACATAAAAACGATTTATTGAATAATTTCAAGGTGTCTTCTGGAGGGAAAGGGATCTCTAGGAGCTTTCTCTGGGAAAGAAAATACTCATAGGTGTCATTTTTCTTGCCCTCATTCAGCCTAGTTTGCTAGATGCTTGCAGGAACCAGTTCTGACACTATTTACCTTGTTAGCACTGCTTGCCCCACCACTGCTTGCTCTGTGCAACCCTTAAAGCAGGTCCTGTCCTGCCACACCTGGTGGACAGCCTCAGTCAAAATCAGCATGTCCCCAAAGTGACTGTTACCCCCACCACACTTGGCAAGCAGCCTCAGGTGGGACCTGCATCACTCCAAAGCAACTCCTGCCCTGGGGAAAATGGAGCAGCCCCACCCAATAGCACACCTACAGTAGGTAGGCGTCTCAGAGAGCCAGCAGTTCCAGGGGCTGGCCCTACCCACCAGCACGCCTACAGCAACTACAGCCAGACCTCTCAGCCAGCCATGCTGGGCCTATTGCCAGCCCTGCTCACTATTGCACCTGCAATAGTTGTAGCCTATCATTGTAGATAGCCCAGCTGAGGGCCAACCCTACCCACCAGCATGCCCACAGTAGTCATAGCTCAGTCACAACAGGAGGGTAAACAAAACCCACACATGGAACACAAATGGTGCATCTAATTATGGTAACAGGAGGGAAGGGTTGCTCCACTGGGTCCCAGAGGACACCTTGTATGTCAGGCTACTACTTTCAAGACTAAGAGATGTGGCTCATCCACCTAATTCACAGAAATAAACACTGAGAGTGAGACAAAATGAGGAGAAAGACAAATATGTTTCAAATGAAAGAATAAGATAAAACATCAGAATAAGAACTAAACAAAAGAGAAATAAACCATCTACCTGATAAAGAATTCAAAATAATAGTCATTAAGATGTTCACTGGACTTGAGATAAAAGTGGATGAATTCCATGAGAACATTAACAAAGAGACAAAGATATTAAAAAAAAACAATCAAAGCTAAAAGAACACAGTAACTGAAATGAGAAATACACTAGAGAAAATCAACAGCAGACTGGAAGATGCAGAACAGATTAGTGATCTGGAAGACAGGATAGTAGAAAGTACCCAAGATAAACAGCAAAAAAAAAAAAAAAAAAAAAAAAGGTTAGGTAAAGGGACCTCTGGGACAACAACCAGCATACTAACATTCACATTATAGGGGTCCCAAAAGGATTAGAGAAAGAGAAAAGGGCAGAAAATTTATTTGAAAAATAGCTGAGAACCTCCCTGATCTCGGAAAGGAAAAAGACATGCAGGTCCAGGAAGTATAGAGAGTCCCAAAAAACATAAACCGAAGGAAATCTACAACACAACACATAATAATTAAAATGTCCCAAAATAAAGACAAAGAGAAAATCTTAAAAGCAGCAAGAAAAAAAGCCAATAGTTACATATAAGGGAAACACAAAACAATGGGATTAATACTCGGCCATTAAAAAAAAAAAAAAAACGAGATTTTGCCATTTGTGACTACATGGATGAAACTTGAGGGTATTATGATATATGAAATAAGTCAGAAAAAACAAATATCATATGGCTTCATTTATATGTGGAACCTAAAATATAAAACATGAACAAATAAACAAACAAAAAAGCACAAACAGACCCATAAATAGAGAACAAACTGGTGGTTGCCAGAGGGAATGGGGGAGAGGGTAAGCAAAATGAGCGAAGGGAAGTGGGAAATATAGGTTTTCAGTTACGGAATAAATAAGTAATGCAGACGAAGGGCAATATAGGGAATATAGTCAATGGTATTATAGAGGGAATATAGGGAATGGTATTACAATAACATTGTATTGTGACAGATGGTAACTATACCTGTGGTAAGTATAGTATAATGTATAGAATTGTCAAAACACTATGTTGTACATCAAAAAAAAAAAAAAAAAAAGGGAAGAGGAGGAGGGGAAAATTTTTTAAATAAAAGCAGCAAGAAAAAAGCAAATAGTTACACATAATCAAAACCCTATAACACTATCAGCTCACTTTTTTAAAATTTTTTTTTTATTTTTTTATAAACATATAATGTATTATTAGCCCCAGGGATACAGGTCTGTGAATCGCCAGGTTTACACATTTCACAGCACTCACCATAGCACATACCCTTCCCAATGTCCATAACCCCCACCACCCTCTCCCTACACCCTTCCCCCTGGCCACCCTCAGTTTGTTTTGTGACATTAAGAGTCTCTTTTGGTTTTTCTCCCTCCTGATTCCATCTTGTTATCAGTTCACTTTTGAGCAGAAGTTTCACAGACCAGAGAGAGTGGTATGATACATTCAAAATGCTAAAACAAAAAAGGACCTACAGGAATAGTCTACCTGGTAAGGTTATAGTTCAGAACTGAAGGACAGATAGAGTTTCCCAGACTAACAAAAGTTAAAGGAGTTCATCACTATTAAAGCAGCCTTACAAGAAATGTTAAAGGAGCTTCATTAAGTGAAAAAGAAAACGCCATAACTAGAAGTAGAAAATTATGAATACAAAAAATTTCACTGGTAAAAACAAACATATAGTAAAGATAATGGCTAAATCACTTATAAAGCTAGTATTAAAGTTAAAAGGCAAAAGTAGTAAAATCAATTATATCTGCAAAAACTGGCAAGGGATACACAAAATAAAAACATGCAAAATATGGTATTATATACAGAAAAAGTGGAGGTGAGCAAAAATGTTGTAAGAATATATTCAAACTTAAGCAAACAGGTTGCCTGGGTGGCTCAGTGGGTTAAAGCCTCTGCCTTCGGCTCAGGTCATGATACCAGGGTCCTGGAATCGAGTCCCGCATCGGGCTTTCTGCTCAGCAGGGAGCCTGCTTCCCTTCCTCTCTCTCTGCCTGCCTCTCTGCCTACTTGTGATCTCTGTCAAATAAATAAATAAAATCTTAAAAAAAAAAAAGAAAAAAAACTTAAGTAAACAGTACATTAACATAGACTTCTGTGTAGTAGGATGTTACATATGAACCTCATGGTAACTACAAACCAAAAATTTACAGTAGATATACAAAAAATAAGAAATAAGGAATCTTAGCATAACACTAAAGAAAATTATCAAATCGCAAAGGAAAAGACCAAGAAAAAGAGAAAGGAAGAGAGAAGATTTAGAAACCAATCAGAAAGTAATTGGCAAAATGGCAGTAAGTACATAATAATAATTATTTAAATGTAAATGGGCTAAATGCTCCAATCAAAAGACACAGGGTGACCGAATGGGTAAAAAAAACAAGACTCATATATGCTGCTCACAAGAGATTCACTTCAGACTTAAAGACACAAACAGTGGCCCCTGGGTGGCTCAGTGGGTTAAAGCCTCTGCCTTCGGCTCAGGTCATAATCTCAGGGTCCCGGGATCAAGCCCCACATCGGGCTCTCTGTTCAGCAGGGAGCCTGCTTCCTCCTCTCTCTCTGCCTGCCTCTCTGCCTACTTGTGATCTCTGTCTGTCAAATAAATAAATAAAATCTTTAAAAAATTAAAAAAAAAAAGATACAAACAGACTGAAAGTGAAGAGGTGGTAAAAGATGTTCCACACAAATCAAAGAGAAAATTAGATCAGACAAATAGACTATAAAACAAAGACTGTAACAAGAGACAAAGAAGGGCATTACATAATGATAAAGGGATCAATCCAACAAGAGGACATAACAACTGCAAATATCTATGCACCCAACATGGGCATACCTAAATATATAAAGCAAATATTAACAGACATAAGGAGAGAAATTGACATTAATACAATAATAGTAGGAAACTTTAACACTCCACTTATGTCAATAGATAAATCATCCATACAATCAATAAATAGTGGCTTTGAATGACACATTAGACCAGATAGACTTAGAAGAGATACATAAAACATTCCATCCAAAAACAGCAAAACACACATTCTTTTCAAGTGCACATGGAATATTCCCTAGAATAGATCACATGTTAGGCCACAAAACAAGTCTTAATAAATTTAAGAAGAAATCATATCAAGCATCTTTTCTGAACATGATGGTATAAAACTAGAAATCGGTTACATATATATATATATATATATATATATAAATCAGTTTTTATATGTATAAATTATATATATACATATATGTATACATATACATATATAGATTATATAACATATTATGAATATACATACATCATATATATCTCAAATCATATATATATCATTATATATATCATATATAAAAATCATATATATATATATTTCCAGAAAAAAAAACCAGGTACATGGTAGCTAGGAAATTTAAAAAAAAAAATACCTTGAGACGTTTGAAAATGAAAACACATGATTCAAAATCTTTGGAACACAGCAAAAGCAGTTCTGAGAGAGAAGTGTATAGAAACAAGCCTACCTCAAAAAACAAGAAAATTCTCAAACAATCTAACCTCACACCTAAAAAAACTAGAAAAGAAAGGAAAAAAACAAAACTCAAAATTAGTAGAATGAAAGAGATAATAAAAATCGGAGCAGAAATAAATAAAACAAAGAGTATAAAGACAGTTAAAGGGCACCTGGATGGCTCAGTGGGTTAAGCCTCTGTCTTCAGCTCAGGTGATAATCTCAGGGTCCTAGGATCGAGACCCACATGGGGCTCTCTGCTCTGCGGAGAGCCTGCTTGCCTCTCTCTGCCTGCTTCTCTGCCTACTTGTGATCTCTCTCTCTCTATTGAATAAATAAAATCTTTAAGAAAAAAAAAAGATAGTTAAAAAAATCAATGAAATACAAAACTGGTTATTGGAAAAGATAAATAAAATTGATAAACCTTTAGTCAGACTCATCAAGGAAAAAAAAAAGACAAAGGACTCAAATAAGTAAAATCAGATATAAAAGAGATGTTACAATCAACACCACAGAAATCCAAAGGATTAAAAAAATCTACTATGGGGTGCCTGGGTGGCTCAATGGGTTAGAGCCTCTGCCTTCAGCTCAGGTCATGATCCCAGGGTCCTGGAATCGAGTCCTGCATCGGGTTCTCTGCTCAGGAGAGAGCCTGCTTCCTCCTCTCTCTCTCTGCCTACTTGTGATCTGTCTGTCAAATAAACAAAATCTTTAAAAAAAAAAACTACTATGAAAAATGATATACCAGCAAGTTGGATAACCTAGAATAAATGGATAAATTCCTAGAAACACAATTTTCCAAAAGTGACTCAGGAAGAAATAGAAAATCCAAACAGACCAATTATTAGGAATAAAATTGAATCAATAATAAAAATCTCTCAATAAACAAAAGTCCAGTACGAGAAGGCTTCACAGGTGAATAATACCAAACATTTAAAGAACTAATACCTGTATTTCTCAAACTATTACAAAAAATAGAAGACGAAGAAATGCTTCCAAATTCATTGTACAAGGCCAGTATTACTCTGATACTCAGATAAAGATGCTACAAAAGAAATTACAGACCAATATCCTTGAAAAACACAGATGGAAAAAACCCTCAGCAAAATATTAGCTAACCAAATTCAAAATACTTTAAAAGGATTAATTACCTGTAATCAAGTGGGCTTTATTCCAGGAATGCAAAAATGGTTCAATATCCACAAATCAATCAACATGTTACATCATATCAACAAAATGAAAGATAAAAATCATATGATCATCTCAATAGATGCAGGAAAAGTATTTGATAAAAATTAAAAACCTGTCAGGATAATAACTCTTGACAGGTATAGAGGGAACATGCCTCAACATAATAAAGGCTATATATGACAAACTAATATACTTAATGATGAAAAGATGAAAGCTTTTCCTCTAAGAGTAGGAACAAGACAAGGATAGCCACTCTTACCACTCCTATTCAAAATAGTACTTTAAGTCCCATCCATAGCAAACAAACAAGAAATAGAAAAAAAAGTATCCAAATTGGTAAGAAAGAAGCAACACTGTCACTACTTGCAGATGACCTACCTGATACTATATAAAGACAACCCTAAAGACACCACCAAAAAACTATTAGAACTAATAAATGAATTCAGTAAAGTTGCAGGATACAATATTAATATCCAGAAATCTGTTATGTTTTTACACACTAAGAATGAACTAGCAGAAAGAGAAATTAAGAAAACAATTCATCAAAAAGCACAAAACATGTGGGAATAAACTTAACCAAGAAAGTTAAAGACATGTACTGTGAAAACTATACAACACTGATGAAAGAATTTGAAGATGACACAAAAAGATGGAAAGACATACCATGCTCATGGATTGGAAGAATTATTATCATTAAAATGTCCATAAAACCCAAAGAAATCTACAGATTCAATGAAATCCCTATCAAAATACCAATATTCCTTTTCACAAAACTAGAAGAAATAATCATAAAATTTATATGGAACCACAGAAGAACCCAAATAGCCAAGCAGTCTTAAAGAAGAATGAAGCCAGAGGTACTGAAATCGCAGGTTTCAAATCATACTACAAAGCTATACTGACAAAAACAGTATGTATGATAATTGCACAAAAATAAATACATAAGTTAATGGAACAGAGGGCCCAGAAATAAACTTACATTTATATCGTCAATTAATCTACAGCAAAGGAGACAGGAATATAAAATGAGGAGAAAACCGTTTCTTCAAAACATGCTGTTGGGAAAAACTTGACAGCTAAATGCAAAAGAATGAAACTGGACCACTTTCTTTTTTTTTTTTTTTTTTTAGTAATTTTTTTTTAAACCAACAGAGTGGTCATTCCTGGTTTCTTTTTAATATTTTATTTATTTATTTGATAGAGAGAGAGATCATGAGTAGGCAGAGAGGCAGGCAGAGAGAGAGGGAAGAAGCAGGCTCCCTGCTGAGCAGAGAGCCCAATGCGGGGCTCGATCCAGGACCTTGAGATCATGACCTGAGCCGAAGGCAGAGGGTTAGCCCCCTAAGCCACCTAGGTGCCCCTGGACCACCTTCTAATACCACATACAAAAACAAAGTCAAAATGGATTAAAGAGGGGCACATGGGTTGGTTAAGCAACTGGCTCTTGATTTCGACTCATGTCGTGATCTCACAGTCCTAGGACTGAGACCTGTGTTAGGCTCCCTGCTCAGTAGGGAATCTGCTTGAAGATTCTCTCTCCCTCTCCCTTTGCCCCTCCCCATGCTCATGTGGGCACATGAAGACATGTGCATGCGCTCTCTCTCTCTCTCTCTCTCAAATAAATCAGTAAGTCCTTTTAAAAAAATGAGTTAAAGACCTAAATATGAGACCTGAAACCATAAGACTCCTGAAAGAAAACATAGGTATCCTGAAACCAATATATCACATTATGTGTTAACTATAATTTTTAAATAAAAATTTGAAAAGAGAAACAAAGGCAAACTCTTGGACATTGGCCTTAGAAATATATTCCTGGATCAGTGTCCTCAGGCAAGGGAAACAAAAACAAAATATAAATAATTGGAAGACTACCTCAAACTAAAAAGCCTTTGCATAGTGACAGAAACCATCAACAAGATAAAAGGCAGGCTACTGGATGTGAGAAGATATTTGCAAATGATACATCTGATAAGAGTTAATATCCAAGGTATATGAAGAACTCTTAAAATGCAATAGCAAACAATTGATTAAAAATGGGCAGATGATCTGAATAGACATTTTTCCAAAGAAGATGTGTAAATGGGCAACAGATACATGAGAAGATGCTCAACATCACTAATCAGAGAAATGCAAATCAAAACCACAATTATATATCTACCTCACACCAGTCAGAATGGCCAATATCAAAAAGATAAGAAATAACAAATGTTGGTCAGGATGTAGAGAAAAAGGAACCTTTGTGCACTGTTGGTGGGAATGTAAACTTGTGCAGACACTCTGGAAAATGGTATGGAGGTTTCTCAAAAAGATAAAACTAGAAATACCATATGACCCAATAATTCTACTTCTGGGTATTTACCTGAAGAAAAAAAAAGCCTAATTTGAAAAGATACATGCACCCCTGCATTTATTGTAGCATTATTTACAATAGCCAAGATACGGAAGCAACATATGTGTGCATCAATACCTGAATGGATAAAGAAGATGTGATGTATATACACAATAGGATATTACTCAGCCATAAAAAGAATGAAAGCTTGCCATTTATATGGATGGATCTAGAGGATTATGGCCAAATGAAATAAGATAAAGACAAATACCATAGATTTCACTTATATGTGGAACCTACAAAAACACATGAACAAACAAAAAACAGAAGCATAGTCATAAATACAGAGAACAAACTGGTGATTGCCAGAGGGGAAGAGAGTAGGGGGATAGGAAAAATAGGTGAAGGGGATTAAGAGGTACAAACTTTCAGTTTTAAAATAAATAAGTCACGGGGATGAAAAGTACAGCATCGGGAATATATCAAAAGACTAATAACTTTGTATGGTGACAGATGGTAACTACATTTTTTGTGGTAAGCACTGCATAATGTATATAATGTTGAACTGTTATACTGTATGACTGAAACCAATATTGTATGTCAACTATATTTCAATTAAAAACTTATAAGATTCTATAAAGAACAATAAAAAAGTCTTTTTAAATTTCTATTTTGCCTGATATTACCACCCCTATGTTTGCATTTTCCAGGAGGTTTTTTGGTCCATTTTATTGGACCCTTTCCTTATCTTTTTAGATAATAGTGTGAATAGTGTGATTTTATTTTGAGACCCAATCTGAAAATATTTGTTGTTTAATGGTGGAGTTTAGCCCAGACTTATTGTAATAACTGGTAAATTAGGTCTAGCTTCCATCACCTTTGTATTTTTTGTTTCTTTTATATAGCTTTACAACATTGCTCAGATTTTGTTGAAATGATCTTTATATTTAGATTATTATTATCACTTTTTATATTTGTGTCACATTTATAAACCATATTAATAATGAAATCATTCCATTTGCTCATATATTAATTGGTCATTAACTGTACCATATAGGTAGAGTGAATTCTGTGTTAAACAAAGCAGACATGACCCTTGCTTTTAGGGAATTTTTCTTCTTAGAAGGTGAAAAGCAGCCAAGAACAATTATTCAGGAAAAGGTTTAGCCAGCAGTAATTACCACATAGGGAGGCAAAAAAGGGTATCTACTTTAAATTAGGAAGGCAGGCAGTTCACTCGAAGGAGCTGAAACCCATTTGATGAGAAAGAGTCAGTAAAGTAAAGATCCAAAAATGGTCCTCCTGATACTGGGGAGAGGAAAGAAAGCCCTAGTGCAAACACCTGAGGTGGGAAAGAGTTGGTGAGCTTTAAAAATGGAAAGAAGCTGGAGTATATTAGGTGAGAAAGGGATAAAAAGTGACAGTTACCAGATAAATAGTATTTCATAAACCACAAAAAGGAGTGTGGATTTTAAGTGCAGTGCAAAGCCACTGGAGAGTTTTGAACTGGGGATTTTGTTTCTGTTTCTGTTTCTGTTTTTGTTTTTGTTGTGGGCCAAGAGAAGCATGATCTGATTTTCTATTGTAAAATGTCCCTCTGCTACTGTATAGGAATCTATTTTAGAAGAAACAAGAGCATCCCCTGGTCAGGTCATGGAGATGGAGAGAGGTCGCCAGATTTGGGGCATGTTTTGGTTGCTGAGGACTACATTAGGGGTAGAGGGGTGTAAGGGCTCGGCAGAATTAAACAGAATATTTAGATTTTTATTTTCAGCAATTGGGTAGATGGTGGTGGTGGTTATTTAAATATAAATGCCTGGGGGAGGGGCAGTTTGATAGATGGTAGAAGAATTAAGAGTTTTGTTTTGACTAATTTAAAATGCCCATTAGTTGTCCATGGGTGATGTCTAGTAGTCATTTGGGTTTACAAGTTCAGAATCCTGGGGAAAAATCAAAGCAGCAGTTGAGATAGGGTGCATTGTGTATAACTGAAGAGAGAGGTTACCTAGGAAACCCTGGTGCACTCCAATAGCAGGAAGTTATGCAATTCTATATGCAGGATACAATATAAACTCCTAATTTCTGGTCTATTAGTCAATCTTTTCTATGTTTCTAGGACTGAAACAGTTTTTTAACTCTTAATTTATATTTCTTTGTTTATTTCAAAGGGAATTTAGAAAGGAGCATTAAATACTTATGTTCAAATAATCAGAAGTCAAGTGTAGAACTGTTAATTGTTCAGACTTTAAGGAAGTCATCTGAATGACTGCTATCCATACAATAATCATACTAAATTGAATATTTCTTGAAGGAATGTGTTTTTTGTCCATTATTCACAAAAGTGCCTCACAGGGGCTTTGCATCTAAGAAGAGGTTCAAGGTAACTCTGTTGAATATGTGAATGAAGGGCTCAGTGCATAAACCTTCAACCTTCTTGGTGTCAAGTTCTTCTAGTTAAATCCTACCACAGAACATCCAAAGACAAAAAGGTCTTTAGAGCATAGTGAAAATCATTTTCACCAGCTACTAGTTGAGTGACCATGAGCTAGTTATTTTATTTCTCTTCTTTAGTGACACAGTAATAATGGTTTAATACTACAACTAATATTAGTAATATTTAACACACTAGTAATAAAAATAATAGGAGCAGCAATGACCATCTTTCTGCTTTTATGTAAAGCTTGAATGCAACATCAGTAAAACATTTAGCATAGTGCCTGGCATAAGTAGGAATTAATAGTGATTCCCAGACCTCCGTTCTGAGCCCCAGTTCTTCTGCAAGAAAACTTGAGGCCCCAGGTGACTAGAGAGAGTAAGTTGAGGAGAGGGCAGGTGATGTGGTCAAATAGGGAGCAGGGCCCAGATTACATGGTACCCTGTAAGCCAGAGTCAGGAATGTGGATTTTACTCTCAGTGAGAGAAGTCATTAGAGAGTTTTGAGCAAAGAAGTGAAATAATTTGGTTTATAGTCAGAAACAGTTTATTTTATTTAAATTCAATTAACCAACATATAGTACATCATTATTTTCAGATGTAGAGCTCAGTAATTCATCAGTTGCATATAACACCCAGTGCTCATCACATCACATGCTGTCCTTAATGCCCATCACCCAATTACCCTATTCCCCCACCCACCTCCCCTCCAGCAACCTTACTTTCTTTCCCATAGTTAAGAGTCTCTCATGGTTTTTCTCCCTCTCTGATTTCTTCCCATTCAGTTTTCCCTCCCTTCCCCCATGATCCTCTGCACTGTTTTTTTTTTTTAAGATTTTATTTGACAGAAACACAGCGAGAGAGGGAACGGGAGAAGGAGAAGCAGGCCTCCTGCTGAGCAGACAGCCTGATGCAGGGCTTGAACCCAGGACCCTGGGATCATGACCTGAGCTGAAGGCAGACGCTTAATGACTGAGCCACCCAGGCGCCCCCTCTGCACTGTTTTTTATATTCTACATATGAGTGAAACCATATAATTGTCTTTCTCTGACTTATTTCGCTTAGCATAATACCCTCCAGTTCTATCCACATCAATGTATATGGTAAGATTTCATCCTTTCTGATGGCTGAGTAATAGTCCATTGTGAATATCTATCTATCTATCTATCTATCTATCTATATCTATATCTATCTATGTATATAGATATCTATGTATATAGATAGATATAGAGATAGATATAGATCATATATATATATGTAGATATCTATATACATATATAGATAGATAGATATAGATAGATAGATATGTCAATGGGTATCTGGGCTCCTTCCACAGTTTAGCTATAGTGGACTTTGCTTCTGTAAACACTGGGGTGCAGATGTCCTTCGGGTCACTGCATTTGTAACTTTGTGGTAAACACCTAGTAGTCCAATTGCTGGGTCATACGGTAGCTTTGTTTTTAACTTCTTGAGGAACCTCTGTACTATTTTCCAGAGTGGCTGCACCAGCTTGCATTCTCACCAACAGTGTAAGAGGGCTCCCCTTTCTCTGTATCCTCACTAACATTTGTCGTTCCCTGAGTTGTTAATTTCAGCTATTCTGACTGGTACTAGGTGGTATCTCATTGTGGTTTATTTATGTTTGTAGTCATAGCTTATAAAACAGTGTTTTATACAGGTAGATGTTTAATAGACATATCTAAATATCTGTAGGAAAGTGAAATATTAATTGATGCCAACTTCACTTCTTCTGATGTTCTTGGCCATTTTTCATGGAAATTCCAATGCTGAAAGACTAAATGTGGTGTTAATAAGGTATTTTCATTACCACTTCTTGAGAGAGTATCTACTCCTTCTCTACTACTGCACCAAACACAAAATACACTATTTAGAGTTTAAAATCTCTATCAATGTACTATTTCCCAATAGAAATGGCTATCTTTTAGATAATTATCATTATTTTGGCATCAACTAATTTGTTCATTAGCAAAACTTTTCCTCATTAAATTTTCCTCAAAGTTCTGAACATTTCTTAGTGAACATCATCCTTTGGGATAAAATAAGGGAAAAGAGAACATCCACAAATTCATTTGGGTGTCACCGAGGCTCACATGGGAAGTAATTATCCATCATTTACCATATTCTTAAAACTCTACCTGGAAAACTACATGCAATTTTTGGCTATTGTGGGGTGTGTGTATACACACACATACACACATACATACACACTTATACATACATGCAGAGAGACAGAGATTGCTAATTTGGAAAGAATACAAAGGGTAGTATAGTAATAGTGACAAAAGGCTTGGAAAACGTATCATTAAAAAGACTAAGGGAATGGAGCGTCAACTGCCAAGAGATCAAATAACTGATGGAAACAGGATTTTAAAATACCACGTGGGAAGGAAATCTCCTAAAAGGGAATGGGAATTATTTTTTCTCAGTCTAGACATTTACATTAATAATATTAAAAGGACATTAAATTATGAATCATGCAAAACACATTATGCCCAATATGTTCAATCAGAAAATGTGGCACAAATGGGAAAAATGATAAGATAACACTGGAGGACTCAGGATGTTGCCATGGTCTTTCTAAATATCTCAGGCAATGGCTCCTGAATCCAAGAGAAATCTTTCAAATCTAAATGCTAAGCAGGTGCTGCTGCACACAAATTGGCACTAATGGACAGAATGCTAATCCATTTATTTAAAAAACTACAGTTATCCTTCTATGCTCAAATATAGGTGAAAGAAGAAAAACATAAGAAGACTCCATTTTTACCCACTTAAGGGCTATTGTTTGGGGGATGGAGAGAGAATCTATACAAAAATACCAAATAAAAGTTACAGAGGTTGGAGGAGGGAGGACTTGCTGAATATGGAAGAAACCAATCTCAAGGTTCTGAATTTGAATCCTAGTTACAGTATTGCTTAAAGTAGTCACCCAGGGGTCTGACCTGAACAGCCAGCTGGAATCACCTCTTTAAAATCTTACCTCAGTATATATGATCAATGCGAGATTCCACTTGTCCTAAGGGTATGTCTCCAATACCCTTAACATTTGAAAGAATAGTAAACTATGGTTTTACTACTATGTAGTCAAACATCTTACTGTAAAATATTAGGATGACTGTATGCCTTTACCTCTTAGTCTTTTGTCTTGGTAGTTTAGTGTTAAGAAGCTGGTGGTTTAAGGGTGACTGGGTGACTTAGTCAATTAAGCAACTGCCTTTGGCTCAAGTCATGATCCAAGGGAATTGAGCCCCACAATGAGCTCCTTGCTCAGTGGGTAGTCTGCTTCTCCCTCTGCCTCTGCTCCTCACCCCCCTCATGCTATCTCTCTCTTCTTTTTTCTCATTCACTCTCTCTCTCTCAAATAAATAAGTAAAACCTTAAAAAAAAAAAAAAAGAAGCTGGTGGCTTAGTGGGGACAAAGCTGATCTCCAGATTTACCAGCCAAGCCTTCAGCTTCCTCTTCCAACTCTGTATTCTCCCACCATCATAGTCTTTCATGATATCCCCCAAACTATTCTATTCTAACTGCCTGGGGATATTCACTGTTCTCCAAGCATGCCCTCATCCTCATTCTATGCCACTGTCAATGGCATCTCTACCCACACATGCTCCTGTCCTCCCCAATTTCTTTATGTCCTAGCCATCTATAAAAGCCCTGCTGAGATCCTACTTCTTCCATGAGTCACCTAATCTCACCTTCCCTTATTCTTCCCTAGTCATATTTTTATATCTTAAACCTGGACTGTAATATTTATTTTTACTCCCTGCCCACTAGCTTGTAAATTCCTAGAGTTCAATTACTGTACTTTATTCCCTGTTATATTTTTTACACTGCCTAACAACGTGCCTAAAACAAAGTAGTTATCTGATAAATGTCATCAGATTACATTAGTGATGAGAGGAGACTGTCATTAATTAGGAAATGGCAACAAGTGAAAAAATACGCCCAGTTAGAAGAGCCTCCTAAGAATACAGTATAATTTTCTAATGTTATGCTGTTTGAGGAGTATAGAAACTAATGCATGTGTATTTTATAAACTGAAAAAGGAAATTTTTGAGAAAAGGAAAATATACCACTACTACTGTACTATTTAGAGACAACTACTGATAACATTCTAATTTGTAAATTTCCTCCTAGTTTTTTAAAAGGATTTTATGTAGTTGTTACTATACTCTGTCCATATATCTGTTTTCTTGCAAAGGCTATTAAAAGCTTTTCATGAGTACTTTTAGTTATAGTATCTAATCTTATTGTTAAACCATATTTTACTTAATCATTTTCCACTTGTTGGACATTTAAGATGGTTCTCAATTTTTTTTTTTCCAATTAAAATGATTCAGAGCTGAATACCTCTGAGCAAAAAGAGTTGCCTACCCATCTTTTTGGAAAGTAGTGTTTAAGGGGCACTTAAACTAGTTTTGCTATAAATAATCTAGTTTGGTCTTTTAATGAATACCAGTATTTTTTGTTTTCCTCAGCCCTGCTGAAATAATTTCCTGTCTGTTGAATCTCTGCTGCCCTGTTGACATCACTTATATTCCTAGCATTTTATCCTGTCCAGGTCATTTACTCAATCCCTCTCTCTGGCTGCTTGGATACATTCTGACAGATGCTTTCTAATGAAGCTGGACATATTCCACATTCTCTAGTCACTACCTTTTAATTGATGGGATTTGTGGAAGACTTGTCAAACGGTTCAGTCTTAGTTACTGTAAAATTTAAAAATAGTTTTACTTATTTAAAAACCTTATCTTTTCAAAGTTTGGAACATTAAAGCAATTTCATATGCATTATCTTATGCATTGTTATAAAAAATAACAAGCAAATAGTATTAGCACTTTACAGATGAGAAATCTGAGGCTCTGAGAAGCCAAGAAAAAACTGAATTGTTTTCTCATTGCTGTTTTAGCAAGTTATCATATTACCATAAACCTAGCTTCTTAACACAAATTTATTATATTATAATTCTGGAGGTCTTGGTGGGCTAAAACCAAGGTGTGGTAAGGCTATATTCCTTTCTGGAGGCTCAGAGAAGACTCTGTTTCCCTATCTTTTCCAACTTATAAACGCTGCCCACATTCCTTGGTTTTTGGCCTCTTCCTTGACCTTCAAATCCAGAAATAGCAGGCTGAGTCTTTTTCATACCACATCACTCTGATATTGGCTCTCCTGATTTCTCTTCCTCAGTTAGAATGACACTTGTGATTACTTTGGGCTTGCTAAGATAATACAGGGTGAATTCCTTTTTAGATCCTTAATCTAATCACAACTGCAAGGGCATTTTTTTCAATTTTATTTTTTTGTTTTTGCTGTACCATATTTACAGGTTTGGGGATTTGACTGTAGACATCTTTGAGGGGCAATTATTCTGGCCAACACAACTACTCACAATAGAAATAAAAGCCATAGAAGTAATGTGATGTTATTACATCACATTAAGCAAAGTGATTGAGATCCCTATAATTTAATGACCATAAAAGCTACAATGCATATACCTGCTTAGAAAAATCATTCTTATGTAAGTGTGTATTTGTGAAACAAGTATAGGCTTCACTTGCCATATATTAATTTATTTGCCCAAGTTGAAATTTATATTTATTCAATTTGGATAACTGCTTTTCCTATTGTATGGTAAATCTGAAACTGCTGTGTCTCTAAATGTACCCAATAAAGGATTTTTAAAAATTACATCCTAATTGTAAAAACATGCTTACTGCTTACACATTGGTGTGGATTAATTAGTGTAATTAGTCTTGTGTATATAACCATTGCCCAAAATGTCCCCGACAGCTAAAAAGCAACCAGCCACATAACGTCTTGTGGACAGCTTTGTATGTAAGGGCCAGGCAACTGGTGATTTACATTTTTTGCATGGCTGTCAGAAAAACAACCACAAAGCTGGCACTTCAGATTTCACATCCTGAAAATAAACACAAAATATAATGCATTTCTTTTTTTTTTTAAGATTTTATTTGTTTATTTGACAGAGGTCACAAGTAGGCAGAGAGGCAGGCAGAGAGAGGGGGAAACAGGCTCCCCACCAAGCAGAGAGCCCGATGTGGGGCTCAAGCTCAGGGCCCTGAGATGACGACCTAGACCGAAGGCAGAGGCTCAACTCATTGAGCCACTCAGGTGTCCCTATAATACATTTCTACATTAACTTAGGTTTCACCTGTGAATTTGCTTTATTGGGTGTTTGGATAAATATGGAGTTACTTCTTTTTTTTGTTAAGATTTTATTTATTTATTTGACAGAGAGAGAGATCACAAGTAGGTAGAGAGGCAGGCAGAGAGAGAGACAGAGGGGAAAGCAGGCTCCCTGCTGAGCAGAGAGCCCCATGAGGGGCTCAATCCCAAGACCTGGGATCATGACCCGAGCTGAAGGCAGAGGCTTAACCTGAGCCACCCAGGTACCCCAATATGGAGTTACTTCTTATCCAGAGTGAACACCACTATGGCTAAATGTTGAATGAAAAGCATTTCAAAGCCTGTTGTGTATCAAAGTCTCTCACTCTGTTCTTTTTTTTATGTGAATTCTTGGAAATATAGTAGAACAGGGGGTCACTCAGTGAGGGCTCCATGAAGTAGGCAATTACAGTTGCTATATAATTTCAGCTTGAAGGTCCACACCACCCAGCTCACAGTTTCTGGGAAAGCCAAAGTAAGTAAGCACGATGGATAAAGCCTTCAATAAAGGGACATGAATGATAATTATGAATAATAATAATTATTCATATTAAATCTTTTGATATAAGTGTTTCAACATACCAAACTTTGATAAAAAGCCTTTTCCTATAAGGGCCCTTATATTTTTCTTTAAAAAATAATGTCCATTAAAACTAACTTAAGACTTACATAATCATTGTTGTATTTATGATTTATGTCAAATCCTTACCAAAAGGCACAATCAGTCATAAATAATAGAATATTTATAATTTTCCCTTAAAAACTTTTGGAGATAAATTCTCTTTAGGAAGTTCTTTCAATGAACATAGAGAACTTTGGTTGTTCTAAAAAACTCTTTACAATTGAATAACTAAAACTAAAAATATTTTTTTTTTTACTTAATGGAATATCAGAGGAGAATTATTATTAAACGTATACATACCTGGTTTAAAGAATATATAGTAATAGAAGGATGCACATGCTACTAAATATGATATTTTGGTATCTGGAACAGGTGGACCTTTAAAAAAAAGGTTCATAATTATTCCTATACTGCTGAAATTATTTTAATTTTGCATCTCAGCAGATATATTTGTATGCTAGAAACAGGTGTTCATCAAAAGATGGTGATAAAGAGACACTGCGGTCGGGGCTTGGAGCCCAGCCCGCATGATGTGATGACAGATAAATTAGAAAAATCCTGCTAAACATCTCTACACTTCAGAAGGAGATTACACCTTTTTAAAAAGGCAAAACATGTGGTTCAATTACTTATTGTCTTGGCATGTGGTTATGATGAAAGACGGAGTCTTAAACATCAATAGAGCTAAACTAACATCCCAGATGGGCTTTGGGAGAAGGGACTCCTGCAGGAATCCACCTGCACAGAAAGCAACTGGGAGAAAAATTAAAGAAATACTTTCCTTCCCCTCCCCTATTTAATTTGTTTCTTTAATATTAAATATCCATTTAATGAATAACATAAGCTATGCAGAAAAAAATAAGAGCAAATAACTTTTATTTCAGTGTATTTTCTGGGTTATCCAGCAGGAAATGAGGCAAGTTTTCTGGCTCTCTGCAGAATGCTGTGCAGGTCTCACATGAGTCCTAAGGGTTATGACAGGTAATCACTAAGCCTAGAGGAGTAAAGGCAAATAGGTCTGCATGATGCATAGGGCTAAACAGACAACATGCTGGGTGACCATAGGTAAATCACAGAACCTCTCTGGGGCTCATGTTCTATACTTGCAAATTGCAGAATTATGATTCTTTTTGGTCTCGTGCTGCAACAATCTGGATATAATCTTCACTTCAGTCGTAATATATACAAAGTAAATGCCACTAGGGGACATACAACACAGAGAGAAACTCACTGGGAATGAGGATTTCTCCACAAACAATTTCTACATTCAGAAAGAACTAGAGGATCCCAACAGTTCTTCATATGCATAATACTATGACATAAAACTGTCAAAAATTAGTAGTAGGGTATGGGGCTGAGGGAAGGGAAATAGGAAGGATCAAGAGGGAAATTATAATCTACTAATCACATATTATACTAATTTCACATTGAATCCAGCCAACAACTTTGCAAATGAAATTGGTATTACTTATCCATTGTATAAGAAGATAAAATAATGATTGCTAACATCTCTTGAGCTGGAATCATGGTAAGTACTTCTCTATTAGTTCATTTAAAATTTATAGGAAGCCTTTTAAGTAGGTTGAGAAATAATACTATTTCTTCACCATTGTAGTCCCCCCAAATACCAAAATAATTGTTTTATTTTCAGCAAGCCTTGATCATGTGTTCTGGACCATGTCAAGGGCTTTCCCAAGGTTTATTTACTCTAACTCTAACTCTAACCCTATGAACCAGCTGGTCTTGTTGTCCTTATTTAACAAACGAGGAAACTGAGGCTTGGAGAGGTGGAATAATTTACCCAGGGCCAGTTAGAGCAGAGAAGACACTGTAAGATCTTATAATCACTGCTGTCATTAAAGGCTCAAAAAGGTTAACTAACGTAAGGTCACAGCATTAAAGAGTAATCAACAGAGGTGGGTTTAAACCCCAGTTTGTCTGATTCCCAAGATCTCCTTTTTCAACTTTTCTGACCAGCCGCAGGACTGAATAGCATCTTGCCATTTTTGAAAAATATATTTGGTTCTTACTAATATTCAATGCACTGTACCAGGCCTGTTAAGAGATATAAAAATGTAGGCATCATTCTCCCCAACCCCATGAGATTTACTAGTACCTTGAGGGAAATCTAGACATACACTTATGAAACACTTCAAAAAAACAGTAAGGGGGCACCTGGGTGGCTCAGTGGGTTAAGCCTCTGCCTTCAGCTCAGGTCATGATCTCAGGGTCCTGGGATCAAGTCTCTCATCGGGCTCTCTGCTCAGTGGGGAGCCTGCTTCCCCTCCACCCCGCCGCCCCGCCTGCTTCTCTGCCTACTTGTTATCTCTCTGTCAAATAAATAAATAAAATCTTAAAACAAACAAACAAACAAACAGTAAGAATGTAGGGTTAAGAGCCAAAAGAGTCAGTAGATGCAATAGGGCTGAAGAACATAACTCATTTTTGGGTGGGACAGTACAGACAAAAAATGAGGGGGTGTGAGGATGGGCGAGATTTCTGGAGACTGGGATGGAAGAAAACCAAGATAACCATCTGGCCAGACTGGTCCTGGAAGCTCCCTAGAGGCAAAGTCTGGAAACAGTAAATTAAAGTAGTAAGGGCATTTTCTAACATGAAGAATTGGAGGTATAGTTGAAAAGGTATGCTGGGACAAGACTGCAGACTCTGAATGCAAAAGCTGACTTACCAACATCTGAGACTTGTAAGCAGCAGAGTGATATAATTTACCTCAGATGGTAAAGGCTACACCACAGTCATCCCACCTCAGTGAAATGCATCTTGAAGAAAGAAAAGAATGTTTTCTCCTTGGTATAAAGATTGATAATAGGGGAAGCCCTGACCCAGTTTTTTATATTTTTTTGTCATTCTGAATAAAATGAATGTGCATCACAGAAAAAAAAAATTTGGAAAATGCAGTATAAAGAGAGGAAAGGACACCCATAATCCTACCACTTAGAGACCATTAGCATTAACACTTTGATGGATTTAGTTTAATCATTCGAGAAATATTTATGAGTATCTATTACCTATGAGATACTGCTCTAGAAGCTGAGTGTACAGCAGTGGAGAAAACAACCCAATTTCCCCTGCCCTTAAGCTGCCACATAGATATTTCTTTCCATGTTTGAGTTGATGGATGTGTGCTCTTTCTGTGTGATTTATTCAATCATTATATGTATGGAGAATTTTTAGCTTATTTTCACTGCACATAATATATAAGCATTTTGTTATGTTTGTTATTAAGTTTATTAAAATTATTTGGAGATATTTAAAATAATCTTTAATGTTATTAAAATTATTTGGAAACTTTTTAATGACTGCGTTATTCACAGTCTATAGATGCTCAAAATCTTATTTAGTTTTTCTTACTATAATGAGGACATGAAGCATCTGAAGCTGATGAAGGTTAAAGACAGACACACCAACTTTGGCAGATAACTTTAGGTTTCATAGATCCTTTTAATTAGGAACCCTAATTTGATCACTTCACAATTGTTAGACATTTGAATAATTAATTTTTTACTATTAAAAATGAATATTCTTGCATATAAAGTTTTGTCTACATTTCCAATGGTAGCATAATGATGGATTCCTAGAAGTAAAAATTCAGGTAGAAAAATATGAACTGGTTTTAGGACTTCAAAGCATTTTTTGCTGTTAGTGTGGAATGTCTTCTACTCTTGTATTTCCGTTAGTTTTATTTAAATGTAAATAAAACGTATATGTAAGTTTTTGTTTAATAAAAAATTTCAGTGCTGTTATTTGCACATAATGGTCATGATTATTTTATCCTCACCTTGGATTTTTTACTAATATAAACCGACTTCCTTTGTTCCACCAAATGCTTCTTGCCTTGAGTTTTATGTTTTCAAATATTAATATTACCAACCCTGGTTTTATTTTCACCTATCATCATATATGTTGATGTGCGGTGTTTTTGTTTGTTTTGTCCTTGAGGGTGGCTTTTAATACAGGAATGTCTATTACTGGGTTTAGTTTTGCTTTTAAAATTTATATTCAACGGAACAAGGTACAAACTTTAAAAACCCAGTTTTTCCTTATTTTTAACTTGAGCTTAAGAAATGTATAATTCTTTTTATAAGTTTGGCAGAATTTAGCAATCATTTCTAAGGGATTTTTGGTAATGTTTACATTACAAATACAATTAAGTTATTTTGCTTGCCAATATTGTGCATAAACTTCAGTTAGATTTCAACTTAAAATATAAACCTAAATCACTTACTCAATTGAACATATCAAAACATTTTAAGATGGAGTTATAGGGCTGTAATAGACCAAAATTAATTGATTTGGAATAGACTTTAATAGACCAAATTAATTTCACCATACCAAGTACATAAGATACTAAATACATGCATGTAACTTCTTAACACAAAAATATTTATATATTATGGTTTTGATTATCTTTGCCTTTTCATACTTAGTTTTAAATTTTCCTGGGGTTGAAGCATACATACCTACTAAAGGATGACAATTTATGGCAAGTAACTAAGGATATTAGTTCTAAATCTTTCTAGACTGAAAGGTATAAACCTGTTTATTCTGGGTGACTGGGGTTACCTACAGCCAGAGCTCTTGGCCAGGAGTGAAACCCATGCTATGCCTGTAGACATCCAGACTGAGTCCTCTCATTGCCTTGGTTCCCAGACCGCACCCTCTTTTATAGCCACCATTTAAAGTTTTTAAACCAAATTATAAAATATAATTGGTCTTATTATTCATACAGTCCACATCCTAAATTCAAGTTTGAAATGTTCTATTTATTATTTTCTCTCATGATATTATTTTTTATTTATTATTTTCCTTTATTTATCTATTTTTGAATCTTGAACAATGTTTATGTCCTATATTTATTTCTCTACTAATCTAGAAAATATTTTTCCTATTTTACTAGTGTTTAAAGTTTAACACACACAACACACACATTTACACACACAGAGGCACACAATTTTCCCGGTAAAGAAATAGCATCTAACAGACTCCTGATTTAGATCAGAAATAGTACATTTTACTTCTTCCTTGTCCTTCCCTCATCCATTTCCCAACTTTTTGTTGTTATCTGAGATTCTAGGTTCAGATTAGTAATAGCAGTAATCATACTAGTAGTATGGTTTAGCTATTGATATCTCCTATTTTCCTATTTCATTTAATTGGACTTAATTGGAACCTGCAGCGAGAGGAGTCTAGATCCATGTGCTCTATCAACCATTTCACCAAGAGACCCATTTGGAGATTCTTAACATGTATTGACAAATTACTTTCCAGGAAAGTTGTACTGATATGCCACCTCACTACATTCTGGAGAACTGACTACTAGTTTTGGTACCTTTACCTACTTGATAGATAGAAATGGTATTTGTTCACTATTTTCATTTGTTTATCTTGGGGGAAAAGGTAGTTGTTAGTAACTACAATTCCAGTGATCTTCCTCTGATGAAGTTGCAGTCACTCATGAAGGACCCCTCATAAATTGAGTAGGTTTGATTCAGGATCTTGCCTGTAAATGTTACTAATTAATTTCCTAAGTGACTATTCTATAATCTTTTCCACTAGGCACTCTCAGGGCATGCAGAACCAGGAAAAAAAAAAGTACAATGTCTGGTAGTTGTTTTTAATACCAAGAATCCAGGCACTCACTCTTAGTCATGGAACACTGACGCTGTGCTATATGAATTCTCATAAAGTAAATAAATTAGTTAATCAGTAAATTCATGTTAATAGAAAACTACAGTCACAATAACTAATTTGTAAAACCTGTGGTACTGGCAAATATTATGATAAGATATATTGGCCTAATGGTGTTCTGCAAATAGGTTCTGATTTGCAAAACTAACCAACACAATAGCAATCATTTCATGTGAAATATTCATATCAGAAATGTTGACTGGAGTGATTGAAAGTCATTCACTTAAAACTAATAAATAAACACACTCGTCTCCCTTATAATCCTGGATAGTCATACTCAATTTAGCAGTGTTCTTTTGCATTATTCTTGTTCATTAGCAGAAGTGACTTAGAATAAAATTTAGCTACCAATTTCCTTGACAAATAGAGGAATATGTGTGTATATGTGTGTGTGTGTGTGTGTATAATTTCTACATGAATGGTAAAGGCAGGAATAGCACTTCAAACACAAGGAAGAGCATGAGCAAACATATAAATGCAATAGGGCTTTGTGGTAGGAGAAGCCAGCCAATATTCATTGTAAAGAAGCATATGTGAGGCCCCTAGCCAGAACTAACTTCAACCTGATAATCACTACTACCTTTAAACCAGGTTTGGATAAGGATTCCAAGGAGAGAAAAGATACCACAAGTGACTTCAGCCAGAAATTATTCAATTATGGCTTAATGAAGGGTGTAACATATAGTAACACATTAAGAAGGTTTCACAGATGTCCATTTACTTACTTTTAACCAGTTGAGTGTAGCATAATTTAGACAATATTTTATAAATAGTCTCTGATAATTAATAAAGCTAATAATTAGAATAACACTGATGGAGCTTATGCTAGGCACATGCATTACCTCATTTTATCCTTATAACAATCTATGAAGTCATTTCTTTTATCATCCCTATTTCACAGATGAGAACTTAAAGGTCATACAACCAAGAAGTAAAAGACTCAAGATTTGAACCCAAGCCATTGGATTCCAGAGCCTATGCTTTTAGCCATTACTCTGAAGATAAGAATGATGATAGTACTTCAGAATATCACAAATATATTTTTGAGAAAAAACCCTAACATCTAAAACCTGTCTCTGTACTTTGTCATCAATGTGGAGCTGAACATAAAAGTTACTCGTGCTTAAACAAGAGCTGTCTGTCAGCCTTGCTGTCTCCTCTCTCCACTTCATCCAGGATCAAGGTCATTGCACTGAATTTGTGGCAGTACCATCACTTCCATTTCCTCCCCACTACCATCAGTTTCCCTTCCATGACCAAACTATGATGTCCAAAACACAGAAACATGACTTTTTCCCCAAAGCATCCAGAAAGAAAATTCTTACTCTAACACAAATACTTGTAATAATGGCAAAAGAAAGCAGAAAATTATGGGTAAAACAAATTGCTGCTTTTTTTGTATAAACATTATTTTTTCAAGGTCTTATCAGTATAAAAGCTCCTTTTTCAAATCACTAAAGTCACTTCTCCCTCTTTTTAATTTTGCCCTTTCAGTCCTTCTCCTCCTACTTCATCAAAAGTCAAAGTTAGAAAACCACCTAAATTAACCCCTTTCCCATGACATTATCATTTCTAGTTTCCAGGAGTTATTAAGTAACCCTAAATCCAGACTGCCAATGATGAAAGAAGAGGAATAGAAGGCATGGTAAATGAGAGACGACAGATATGAGGGGAAATGCCACTGAAATGACAAATGCTGCACATTGGCAGACAGATGGCTGATTTCCTTGTTCCATAAAGAGCTCTTCAACCCCCCAAGAATAACACTGATGGCCCAAAAGAGAGACTGGCAAAGGACATGAACAGGCTGTTCACATCAAAAGAAAATGAAGTGGTTTTTAATCATTTGAAAAGATACTCAACCTTCGTCATAATTAAAGAAATGCAAATTAAAATAATAAGATATAATACTTAACTTGCAGGTTGGGGAAAAAACTAACTGGTTGTGGAGTAATAGTCACACGTATATATCATATTTGGAGTACAACTTATATGTATATCCAAGTTCAAAATGCATACAACCTATGACCCTGTAATTTTACTTCTAGGAACATATGCTGGAGGTGCATCTGCACCACTGGCCCTGAGATATATACTCAGGGATATTAAGATAGCATTGCTTCTAGAAGCAGATCCCTGAAACAATCCAAATATCCTACAATTCATACCAAGCATCATTAAGACATCTCTGGAGGGCCACATGAAGAATTGTTAACAAGGAAGGCTGGAGAGAGGGACGAGGGAGTAGGAGATAAGAGTGTATTCATTATTTTCACACTATATATTTATACTCCTTAATTTTTAAAAAAAATGCATATCAGAAAAATAATCTACTAAAACAAAAATTTTAAAATGCTTTTGGAGTTTTGGAAGAGAAAACCAAGGAAAAACAGCCATGAAATTTTCAATTTTGTCAGCAGAACAAACAGTTCCAAAGATTATAAGGACACAACCATAGGACAATCTGGAAATAAGCCCTAGGATTATGTGCTAAATCTGTGTGCTTGCTCTGTTTTCATATTCTGTGTGATATCTTCCTTAAAAAAAGACCCAATTTTACCCATCATAATGTTAATAGCACTTCACTGTTGCAATACCAGAATTTAACACAGTGGTAATAAAAATAGTTCAAATCATTTAACTTGCCAAAGCACTTAGCATTCTTTAGGCTGTGTTCCATATGAGCAAGAATATTTTTCTATTTTTAAACCACTAACCTTTCAATCCCTGGTGGAAGCTGCCCACTGTAAGACTATGACATCTAAGACACCATATTTTTATCTCCTTTACTATGCAACATAAGACTAGTGGTCTTATAAATTCCCCGTATTTGCCAAACACATTACATGGAAGATCATAGTGTTAATTTGGAAAGGGAAACAGTTTTATGGCATCTAAAGGACTAGAAAAATTACCTCTAATCCTTTTGGGAATCAAAGAGGCAATAAAGTGAAATTGAGTGCAGAAAGACTCACATTGTAAATCCATTTACTACCAAGCCTTGTTTACTCAAGGATTTATTCATGCCAGTAACTAGTCACCAAAGCTTAAATAGCATGACTTTACCAGAATTTCATTTAAAGAAGTGTCTGATAATTTTTCACAAATAGTGTTCAGCTGATTAAAGCCTAATTACACACATTGAATTAAAGGTGTGAGTACATAATAAAATGTTCTAGCTAAAAGGAATCTGTGCTGGTGTTTGATTTCCAGCTAGTAATTTGGCTGGAATAAAATGGAAACAAGAAAGCAGAATTGTTTAAAAGGTGCAGCTTTATGACAACATGCATTTCCAAACTAGAAAAAGAAACAAATACATTGTGCACTTCTTAAATGGGACATGGTGAAATTCTAAAACAGTCTTTTCTATTACCCAACATTTATAATAATAATAACACAAACCACACTCACGGAGGCCAAGAGCCAGAAAAAACATATTTCCATTTTAACGCCTTTAGATGATCAAAGCATCAGCTTAATATAATCAGCTGAAATCCATTTACCCGCAAGCTTGCCACCGTGCCCAGGGACTGCTTTCCCTTCCAGCCCTATCTATTCTGGAACAGGTGCTATACTAGTAAATTAATTAGTCTGTGGAGAAGCACCTTGTTCTCCATCTCTGCAGGCCTCTTGTGGGTCAGGGCCTTGAGGACTTTGCCATCTGGGCAGAGTTTCCCCCAGAGAAACAATCAAAGCCCACAGATTGCAGCCTACAGAGGAAGGTTCAGATGACAATTAACCTTATTAGGCCTCATTTTTTACAGTTGATAGTGTGTCAACATGTTGGCTCCATAAATAATTTGCTACATCAAATGGATGGAAAGAAATGGTTTCTCCTCTTGTTAAAAGTTATAAAGCCCTCCAGAAAAGAAATATAATATTTAAGAGAAACGTGTCATTTACAAATACCCAAATGTTGGGATTATGGGTAGGAAGCTAGACAGGCTCTAGATTTCAAATAAAGTTCATGAAAAACTATCATCCATTCCTGCTGGATGTAAATTCTGAGGGAGGGGAACTTCTATTTCTTTTCTCGGCCTTTCCAATTTTTCTGAGGCTTATTGCCTCCTATATGTATGATTTTTATAACATCTGGCTAACTTAAGAAATACATGTTTCTTTTTAAAAATTATATTTTTCCTCCTTTCCCCGACCACAGTTCTGCATATATGATTCTGTTGTCCTGGGAATACAAAATAAAACCAATCAAGACAATTAGCATCTACAGCTTGTCACAAAATCAACAGATATTTAAGCCTACATTTTTAATCAAAGTAAGCTTAATTAAACACTTCACAAATGACTTTGCAGCCTGGCACCAAAAATGCCTACTTTTTTTTTTAAGTCTTTTTTTTTTTTTTTTTTTAAAGATTTTATTTATTTATTTGACGGAGAGGCAAAGAGGCAGGCAGAGAGAGAAGGGGGAAGCAGGCTCCCCGCCGAGCAGGGAGCCCGATGCGGGGCTCGATCCCAGGACCCTGGGATCATGACCTGAGCCGAAGGCAGAGGCTTAACCCACTGAGCCACCCAGGCGCCCCTTTTTTTAAGTCTTTAAGTGTAATTTGAAAGAGGGTTTACTAACACATTAACACAAGATTCTTGTAAGAATACTCCAAGAGCTCTGATTTATGTTCTGTCCTGCAATATTTGACAGGGTACTGGGCCCCAGCATCTCCTTCACTCTAGGACTTGGTTTTGAGTTAAGGTTTTAAACTTGGTAAAGGTACTTTCCCTATTGGCTTCTCCCTCTTTTGCAGCTTCCTTAGACAGCTCCAGTGGAGCCTCAAGAGTCACCACTGGGTTAATGATGTGTTTGGAAGCTCACTGACAGTGCAAACAGCTTTGTCTTCTCACATATCCCCCGTGTTGATTCACGTGTAAGTTGAAAATATTTGCAAACTTGAGCTGTTTGACATTAAAACCCAGGAAACTCATTTGATTCTGCCTAAAGATAGTTCTGTGGGATTAGAAGTAATAGAAGAAGAAAAAAAAAACTTTTCATAAAATGCACCCTTTATAGCTTTAAAAAACAGCAATAGACTCAATGCTGCCATTCACATTCAAAACAAATTTCCACTGAAGCTACCTTTGGAATTTGGATATAATGTGTTGAGCTTGGAATTTCCCCAGTCACAGTGTAATGCATTTATGATGTAAGTGCAAAAATGAAATTGAAGACTTAATGAAAACTTTCCTTGTCCTTCTAGTTTTGGTTAGGAGAAAATCTGAAAAAATTAAGAGCAGAGGAATGATCTAACTGTATATAGCATTCTTATTTAGTAACTGTCTTTTTGTTATTAAACAGATATTTGTCATATCGATTAATAATATTTGCTTCCATCTAACTTTACTACAATTGCTTTTTAACCTTGATTTGGTATCATGATTCTATTTTTGCAAGCATAGTTGTGATGGAAGGCTCAGAGTCTTTACTAACAAATACAGAAAACTTGAAGCTATAAGGGAACCATGAAGTTAAGGTGTCTATCTTGGTATTCCAAAATCTATAACAGCCTCTGACAAAACAGTGCCCTCTAGTGGATATACAAACACCTGGAGTCAAAACAATTCTGTCAAATGGAGTGGGGTCAGGAGATGGAATCTGGGTGTATAAAGATGTATAAAGATATCTTACTATTATTGGACATTTGCTGAGGACCCACCATGAGAAAAATAAGTATGGGCTCTTTTTTAAAAAAATTTCAAACCCAACCAGTAAACCAAGCATTGAAGTAGTTCTTAAATACCTATGATAGGTCTACCACCAAAAAAATGATCTTTTAAAGCTAGCAAAAAAAAAAAAAAAAAAAAAAAAACCTAGATAAACTCCATTCTTCATAACCTGGGACTTTTTCACATTATTATCATTCATAAAGAGATGAAGATTTTGATACCAGAAAGATCAGGGTTTGGGCATTAGATGACTCCTTAGGAGTGTGTGTATATGGGGGCACCTTTCAGAGTGCACTATGTTCCCTAAGACACCCATCCACGAGGTCATCCCAAGGACTTTCTGGCAGGATTATATAAGAGTCCTGTTGCAGGTAGCCACGAGAGGCTCAAACTCAAACTTGAGACAGTGTATGATCACTAACTGGGCACTCAAATAAATAAAGCATGAGCAATTATGTCCTCTTCAGCATTAATTATATTCTGCCTTTATCTCAAGCCCTAAAAAGCATATAATAGTAATACATACCTTCATGCTGCATTGCACACACATACGTTGTTGTATATTACTGAGTCATGGAAACCAGTGATATTACCAGGCAAATTGAAAGCAATGGAGTTGCTTTGGTGAACAATCAAAAGAGCCACAGATCCAAGATAATCAGAAAGAAAACAAATGGCAAATGTAAGTAGTAAAAGTTTCTTCTATAATCCTCCATAAGAGCTTTCTTAATCCTCATCTTCATTAATCATTCCATTTCCTATGTGACTCCACTGAATCTTATACATATTTCCATTGCAACACCCGTTACTATGATGCATTTTGTTTATATACTTTTTACCTTTTACTAGATAAATTCCTCAAACCTGGAAGCCAGGGACCACATCACTTACCATTGTATCCCCAGATTTCTATTGTTCTTAGAACAATGCCTAGCACAAAATAGTCCTTCAATTAATATTTACTGGTTTCTACTCAAAATATGTGATATTTTGAAAGGATATATTGTGTAATTACTCAGATTTCACTGGTTAAGTAGTATAAGAAGATAGACAGTTTACATATAAGAAAACTGAAATATAAAATTATCAAATGGAAAAATTATAACTCTACTAACAGAACAAAATATCTTTCCAGAGTACCATTTAAAAAACTTACTGAACTTACAAAAATAAATAAGAAAAATAAGAAAACCCAACATTGGCACAACTGTGGAGAACCTGACATACACAAGAGTATACATTACTGTGAAAATGTGGCTCAACAGTGCAAAAGAGCAATCTTGACAGGCATTGTTCAGATCCTTGGTCTAGAAGTTTTATTTGGCAAGATTATATCACAATGGAAGACTATAATTATATTTTTATATATTTATATTATATAAACATACACAAAGTGTTCTTCTCAATACCTCTTTAGAGCAACAAAACAAAGGAAAAATAAAGGAAGATACCCTGGAAGATAGACAAAAAGAAGAAGAGTAGGAAGTAATTTTTATTTTTATTTATTTTTTTAAGGGTTTTTTTTTTTAAAGATTTTATTTATTTATTTGACAGAGAGAGGGAGATCACAAATAGGCAGAGAGGCAGGCAGAGAGAGGGGGAAGCAGGCTCCATGCTGAGCAGAGAGCCGGATGCGGGACTCGATCCTGGGACCTTGAGATCATGACCTGAGCTGAAGGCATAGGCTTTAACCCACTGAGCCACCCAGGCACCCAGGAAGTAATTTTTAAAATAAAAAAAGAGAGAGGAAGGAAGAAAGCAAGAAAGGAAAAGGAGATAAAGAAAGAAAATGAAAATAAGATAAATGCCCAAGAATAAGAAGATAAGAAAACTGTAATAATAACATAGGGACATCACACATAAATTAATTTAAAGATAAACATGCAGAGTGAACAGATGCATGCTGGAAATAAATGTGCATATATATATATATATATATACATATATATAATGCATATGTATGTATGTATATGCATCCATATGTAAAAATTAGTATTTATTGGGCATCAAAATCAAGCACTGTCTGTGCTAGGCCATCACTATATTTAATCCAAAGGAAAAGCCCACCTAACAGGTTATTTTGAACAATGTCTTATAGTCAAATTTGCAAGAATAAAATTTCAAAAAAAGCAAAAAATTAAAATATCCACTAAGTGCCACTGTGAAAACACATTTTATATAACAACAGGTAATTTTTAGTAATATAAACATTTAGAATTCAATACACATTTCTAAATTCCATCCACTGGAAGTGATAAATATTAAGAACAGTTTCTAATCTGGCTAGAGTCTTATCCAAAGTTAGGGTGAAAATGGAATGTAGGACTACTATTTAAAAGGCAGCCTGACTTAAAAAAACATTTCTACTTTCTTAAACAAGTGTATATTTGGGAGGTGGGGGTGGGAAGGGAATGTTCACAAGATTTTAGCCTTAATCTGTGAAAATCTCCAGGTCTTTACGAACAGAAAGAAGCCCCAAACTGTCTCCATCAACCTCTGATTAAAGCATGAGGTAAAGCAGAATCACGCAAACTGCGAATATTTAAATATTCTCTCTGCATAAAGGCTGTTTAGCTGCTGGAATCATTTCCTCTTGCTGTCCCTGAGCTAAAGAAGTGGATCGATCAGCAGGGGAGGTGAACAGATGCAGCTGGAGAGGAAGAGAGGCTCAGGGGAATCACATTTGAGCAGTCATGGGGGATGAGATGCGACAGAGGAGAGTTTACAGAAGCAGCTGGAAGAATGGAGCAACAGAGGGAAGGGCTCAGTGAGCCAAAAGCAAGAGACTAGCTGTGTTCAGAGAAGCTCAAAGCTTGCAATACTCCCTAAATATCCACACAGAGTGATATCCACACTTAATCCCAAGGGGGAGTTAGGTAATTTCCCTTTTCCATTACAGCCTGCAGAAAAATTTAATACACATTTCAATCTTCCATTTGTCCTTTTGGGCATTCACAGCCTCTGTGATCAAGGCCCACCCAAGAAACATACCCCTGCTGGCAACTCTTCTATTGTGTCCTTATTTCCCAAAGGGTAAAGCCATTCACCTATATGAGGCCTTAACCATGAAAAATGCTGCGAATGCCCAGTACTATTGTTCTTCTCTCTAAGTGGCATCAGGGACTCTAGCTCTCCTTCCTACCCACCACAGGTGAATGCTACCTTCTGCTTCCTGCGTTTGGGAAAATCCAAATGGTCAAGACTCTAGATTCTTGAAAGGAGAGAACTCCTGGGTTATAGAGACATTTGAACACATTTTATGAAAAGAGTGAATGACAAATTAACACTCCTCAGAAGACCTTTCAAAAAAAAAAAAAAAAGCCATCTAGAAAACGCTGAATGTTCTGTACTTTTGGAAGTCACTAGTTACAAAACATAATTTCATTATTAATATTAAAGAAAGAACAAAAACACTCACACTTACAAATATCCTTATTTTATTTTGGGGATCATCCTGGAAATTAAGATAGCGATAGTCCTTTGCATTAATATAGGGCTTTACAGTCTACTGTCAAATAATGCATGTTTTATATTTATTATCTTCTTTAATTTTTAAAGCTAGAATTTTAGAGAGTGCTTGTCCATACCATTTCTAAATTCTATTGTCAGAAGTACATAGCATTCTTTGGAACAATTACTATCTGTACGCACATATGTAATTAAAGATTAAAGATTATTCTCATGGTTACCTAATCTTGAGTCTAATTCCTGACAGTTCCTTCAGCACCTAGGACAGTGCTGCACTTCACCACCACACAGACGATGAATTAATAGTAGTATATTGAGGGGGAGAGCTCCACTGAAGAACTTCACATATTTCAGAAGAACTGCAAAAGGCTAGCCTTCAAGATATAGGCAAAAGGCAAAGTCAACCTTTTAAAAATCTTTACATAGCACCTAATATCCCAGTCTATTTTAAATACGGGATGACTTTAAAAAAAAATTTTTAGGTAGTAATATTAAAACAAAAAGGCACAATATCAGAACATAATATAAGTTAATTTTCAGGGAACCTTTCCTCCAAAGAGTTTTATTAGAATGTACCATTACTTTCCCTTTTCTTCCCTGTAAACCAAGGAAACTAACATTGTTTCCTTTTACAAAAATCACAAATAAAAAACCCAAGATGACATCAGACCAGAGTAGGGAATTAATATTCACTGAGCATTTAAAATGTGCCTGATAGGGGCACCTGGGTGGCTCAGTGGGTTAAAGCCTCTGTCTTCAGCTCAGGTCATGATCTCAGGGTCCTGGGATTGAGCCCCGCATCGGGCTCTCTGATCAATGGGGAGCCTGCTTCCTCCCCTCTCTCTGCCTGCCTCTCTGCCTACTTGTGATCTCTGTCTGTCAAATAAATAAATAATTTTTTTTTTTAAGATTTTATTTATTTATTTGTCAGAGACAGAGGGAGAGAGAGCGAGCGAGCACAGGCAGACAGAGGCAGAGGGAGAAGCAGGCTCCCTGGCGAGCAAGGAGCCTGATGCGGGACTCGATCCCAGGACGCTGGGATCATGACCTGAGCCGAAGGCAGCCGCTTAACCAACTGAGCCACCCAGGCATCCCTAAATAAATAAATTCTTAAAAAAAAAAAAATTTTAAAAATGTGCCTGATAGAGTACTGACTCTTTTTTCCTCTTGACCTTAATCTTTAAAATAACCGTGAGAAATAAGTATTCTTGCTTAGATAAGAAACTGAAGCTCAGAAACCTTAAACACCTGACCCAAGGGGTCCCAATAATCTAACAGCTCCTACTAACCAGGACTCCTAACTATGAGTAAATCTATGTGTTCACCAAGTCTTCTTCTCTCTCTGTCTCTTTTTCTCTCTGTTTCTCTCTCTCACACACTGAAAGACAAAAATATACAGTGAAAATGAGAGCTATAACAAAACGCTGAATGCTGAGAGCAACACACAATGTTCTCCAGATGATAGAAATAAATATAAAATCACAGAAATATCATACCATCTCATGAAAATCAGGCTTAGAAATTCAAATGAGAAGTCTTAAAGGTCCTCTTCAGATGGAACAATGAAAATATAACGCTTTTAGGTCCAGGTGGGATAAGAACCGACAGGTAGGTTTCAATCTGATTGTTTAATGCACAGAACTCTAAGATTAATTTTCTTGACTTCTCCAAGCAGATACAAAACCTTCCCTTTGTACTACCCTAGAATTGTTTTTAAATGTTCACTATAGATTTTGCCATCTTTAGTTATAGGGCAGCCTCTCCTAGAAGTTCTAAACCCATAGTTAACAGCCCAACAACCTCCACCTCCCCCCAAAAAACACTTGTAAATGTATGCAAAATTACGCATTTGTGCATTTCTCTGGGATGAGACTTCATAGCTTTCTCCAGTTCAAAAGGATATGCAAATGTCAAAGTTAAGAGCCACTGTTCTAGGCTCTGAGGCAAATACCCATATTGCCTCTGGCTCGCAATAAATGTCTCAGCAATAACGAAGTGGGTGGCATTTAATAGGATTCTAGAAGACAACATGCAGTCCTATCTATGCTATTTGGTCTCCAAGATTTTTGTACATATTAAAAAGTTCTCTTTGAGAGGTGATTCAGAATTTTGTTTAGTAGATGAGCTTTGGAACTTTCTGCCTACATGCTAATCTGGACTCTGCTACTTACTAGTTGTGTGATCTTGGCTAATCCATTTGGCCTTCTAAGCCTCAGTTTCCATATCTCTACAATGGACTTTATAATAATAATAGGAACTCTTCAATATATTTGCTATAGTTAAGTAATGAGATAATGTATTATTAAAAGTGCCTGGCACATCACAGCACACTGCCAGTGGGTGTTTCCTGTAGAGAGGCATTGATAGTGGTGATGACTGTAAACACAGTATTCCCCCAATTACTCTCCTATAATTCTAGAACCTAAAACCTGTTAATATTAGTGCCATAATACAGCAAGATCTATATCCATTTACTCAACATATACTATTTATTGAGTACCTACCATGTTTTCTCACAGTAAGCTGCATAGGATGAAATTCTCCACACAACACATTTAGAAATAAAACATCATCTTTGAACTTTTGGGGGTTTGTGGCTGAGAACTTTTTCTTTTTTTTTTTTTTTTTTAATTTATTTGACAGAGAGAGACCACAAGTAGACAGAGAGAGGGAAGCAGGCTCCCTGCTGAGCAGAGAGCCCGATGCGGGACTCGATCCCAGGACCCTGAGATCATGACCCGAGCTGAAGGCAGCGGCTTAACCCACTGAGCCACCCAGGCGCCCCTGAGAACTTTTCCTTAATGTTAGATTTCTTCTCAGTATTTCCTTTAATCCCTCTAAACCATTATGGCAGATAACATCAGATTTACTGAAATGTGTCCAACAAGGATGGAGAGGCAGAGACATTCTCAAAGATGGCTTTCACCAGCGCATTTCCTTTCCAGCAGGATTCATAGTGGGGGAAATGGCTTCGATCTGCCCTCAAAAATTTAAACTGACTTTAAGAAGGCAATGTTTTCAGCTCGTTGGATTTTCTTATGTTTTTACTGCTATATGCTTTTGGGGAAAAAAAAGTTCTCTATGCTTTTAATTCTGAAATACTAAGGAGCAATTGTGCTGCCAAAGTATCTTTACACTCAATAAATAAATACAAATTCTGACTAATTAGAACAACTTGATAGCTGGTAATGAATGCTGTGAGAATAGTACACCAAAAATCTACCAGCTGAACTTTGTTTCACTAAGTAATTCCGGTAAGGGATTTTAATCTGACGATATAAACCTGTCTATAGGCTTATTTGTATGTAATTATGTGTGTATAGTAAATCTAGATACATATACAAAACCCATACTAAAGGTGGCATGCATCACGGCCTAAAAAATCAAAAAGCCCATTTACAAACAATAAATTTAAATGCGAAAGATATGCATACATTACAAAGCAGCTCTTATATTAAAGAATCAGAAAACCTCAGGTTTATGTAAACTAACAAGACTTGGATGATATAAATTCTGATGCTGCATTTCTCATTCTAAAGGCCTCTCCTCACCAAGTTTTGGCTGGTGTATCAGGCTCTTTTGCAGTGGCATAATAATTGACAGAAGGCTGACACATAGCCCAGGGAGAGCTCTGTCAGGAGGTCTCCTGGGCCTGGGGATCAGTGTGCTTAAAATATTAGGATTTGATAGAGTTAACACTTGCCCTTGAGCAGATGGTTTTGAACATTCTGTCAACACTGCCAGTGATTACTGCAAACAGATTCTTCATCCCAGAGGGATGGGAGTGAAGTGCTTTCTAGCTCCTGAGTCTCATCTAAGAGGTGTAAAACGTATCATTTCCAGGGTCTTCTCTCAGCTGTGAGAAGTACAAACATTTCCCACACCATGCAGCCAAAGCCGTGACTTAATCAAGAACCTTTGCTGGGCCTCAGGGGAGGCACAGACCTGGCTGAACTTAAACTTAACCTAAGTCCTTCTATTTTGTGTCTCTGGAATGCTTTGGCTTTACGGACTTTGGCTTTATGGATTTCTTTTTATAAGCTGCCCGAAGGAGAGATTAACTGTAGTTAGGGCAATGTGAGAGTGTGGAAAGAGAGAGTGGGAGAATGGAGAAGATTCTGGGGACACTTTGAAAACCTCCGAACTTCGGTTGTCAAAGTAGAAATTAACATTCTTACCAGTACTAATTTTCAATCTAGGCAAAACCATTTTGGGAGAAATGTCTCTTGAAATGAAAAGTATTGCCCACTTTTGTTGAGTGAACTTGGTTTACAGAATTGGGGAATGAAACCATCAATAATGGGAGATCGTGGGAGCCAGCCTGCAAGATTCTCATTCTACAGTGGAACCAATAAGATCAGAAGAGGGCACAGCAACTGCAGCATCAACCAAGAAGTACTTCCAAGGGCTTGCTCTCTGCTTACAACCATACTGGGAGGAATGCCAGTAGCTAAGTGACACAGCCTCTGTTCCAAGTAAGAGTGGGCACAGAGTTCAGAAGATGGAAACTACGTTCATAGAAACTTAGCTACGGAGGGAGCTCAGGTGGGACCTCTTATCTACAGTTATTACAACTTCATTATTAGAAAGTCAGGTTTAAAAGAAACAGCTCCATCTCCACCCTCTGGAAAAAGCTGCTTAACCTTCCTGGTCCTGGTCTGTCAACTGATCTACCCTGGCTGCCTCTCATTCTTCCTTCCAAGGGAAATGCCTTGCAGGACGATGCAGACTGTCAAGACCGCAAGCAGAGAGGAATTTTTTTTTTTTTTTTTTTTTTAAACAGAAGTAGAGGGAATTCTGTGAGAAGCAAAGCTTAAAGATCCACAGAGCCAGACCCTGGCTTTCATACTAAAAGTTTATAACCTCCCCCTTCATTATATCATCTTGCTGTGATGCTCTGAACACCTGCACTATTGAATTCTTTTCTTGGATTTTTTTTTAATAAGAAAAAATTAACAAAGTAAAATTTGTTGACAGTGTTCACAGTCAGCGCAGTGGGTGTTCCACCTATGCGCTGTCACGTTTTTCATGTTCATTTCTGCAGGTGCTAAATACATGCTGACAACAACATATGTTACCAATCTTAAATTTTTTTTTTTAACTCGTAATTAAGGAGTGCTCACAGCTTGAAAAAAAAAAAATACAGGTGAAAGCTGCCTCTGCCCAAAGATTTCTTCTTATTCATTTTTCCTCTGCTATTTAGGTACTTCTTGAATTCAGCCTATGTAGAAAAAGTAAGCTCTTACAATTGTTATCTGTGTAAATTATATTCATAAAACAAATCTTAATGCTAGAAACATATGATCTCACTTTCTCCCCAAGAAAACCCTACTGATTCCTTCCTTGTATTTTTTGTTTTGTTTTGTTTTGTTTTTGTTTTTTGACTCTTCTCTTTCTCCTTTTAATAACACATTTAATCTTTCTGGGAAATCTCACAAACTGCTCCCAAAATATTTATTATGCCGTAAGAACCTCAAAGTTGAAGAAACATTCTCTAAGTGGAATATAATTCTTTGATCCTTTTGTTACTTCCTAACTTCTGCATAATTAAATAATTAGCAGGAAATCATTGCAATTTTATTCCTATGAATTTCAGAGATAATTTCTTTCTATTTGCCACCAGGGGACTATATGACAACTTCCACATTCCTCCTCTGGGGACCAGTGACGGGGGATTGATGAATGTTTTCAAAACAAGTATTAAACTATTCTCTAACAGCTGGTAAGAAAGAGTTTAGAAGTGTTTTCAAAATGTGAGCAAGTATCAAAACCTTCAAATAACTCAGTTGCTCCGTGGCCCCCATCTTATTAATGCCAGGCAATCAGCCAAGCTCAGTCCATGCTCAGCACCTCTGCTTCTCCCCACCCCATGCTCTTCACATAAACATGGTGAGAGCAGGATGGCTCTTCCTCAGAAGCCCTTTCCTAAAAACCCTATCCAGTGTTGCTTCACTATAGAATTCATACATACGACCCTGCTTTGTGTGCTTTAAAAAGTTACCCTAAAAAAACCAAAACTTTGTTATTGTTTGCTTCTCTAAAATGCAAGCCCCATGACACCATGGACTATGCATCTGTCCTGTTTACATCTAGCACAGAGCCTGGTACAGATTAAATGCTCAATAAATATTTTATAATCCTAAAATCCTAATTCTAAATGTTCACCTCCTTTCACTTTAATAAAAGTTCACTTCCTCTCAACTAATAAATCACTTAACAAAGATACAGACATAGAGGCTGTTTCCCCTGGATAGTCTGATTCAGTAGGGCCCTGGTAAAGCCAAAACCCCATGGTGTTAGCACCCATGATTTGGATGGTCAGACAAGTATAAGAAACATTCTCTTAGTGCCCTGCTACCCACCTTGGTCCACAGACCAGCAGTATCAGCACCACCAGAGAGCGTGTCAGAAATGCAGACTCTCAGTCCCACCCCAGATTCATTGAATCAGAACCTGTGTTAGGAAGATCCTGTGGGAATCTGCACCCTAGTGAATGGCTGAGAAGCACTGTCCAGGTACATGAGTTTCCACACCAAATTTCTCCTGCCAGTGAGATATAGGCACCAAGGCATCTCCAGGATACTGTGGCAGGAATGCTCACCCAGGCCTCGTGGTAGGAATAGGAACTTTCTGACTGAAATTTATCAGCTCAGTTCAGCCCATCTCCCGAAGGGAACATGTAACTTCCAGACTAGCAATTCTCACAGTGCAAACCAGCAGCATCAGAATCTCACAAACCAGCATCAGAATCCCACCTAGAAACTTGTTAGAGAGACAAATTCTCTGGCCCCCATCGCAGATCTACTGAATTAGAAACTGGGGGTGGGACCAATGATCAGTATTTTAACCAGCTCCTACATGAAATTCTGATTCATACCAAAGTCTGAGAATTGTAATTCTAGACCAGAAGTTCCTAGCCTTTGCTATACATTAAAATCAGCTAGAGAAGTCTTAGAAATCCCTGCACCAAGGCTGGAACCAATTAAATAAGAATTTCTAGAAATAGCATTTAGATTTCAGTAACATTTAAACCTTTTTAATTCTCAGCAGTCAAGGCTGAGAACCACAGTTCTAGCCACAATCAGATCTACCTGGCCTCTTGACCATAGTCACCAACAGAAAAAGAAATACTTGGAAGCAAGATTAGATTAAGACAGTAGTTCTCAGGGGCTCCTGGGTGGCTCAGTCGGTTAAGTGTCTGACTCTTGATTTCGGCTCAGGTCGTGATCTTGGGGTAGTGGGATCAAGCCCTGTGTGGGGCTCTGAGTTTAGCAGGGAGTCTGTTCGGGACTCTCTCTCTCTCCCTTTCCCTCTACCCCTCCTGTCTCTCTCTCCCTCTACCCCTCCTGTCTCTCTCTCCCTCTACCCCTCCTGTCTTGCTCTCTTTCCCTCTACCCCTCCTCTCTCTCTTTCTCTCTCTCTCAAATAAATAAATAAAATCATAAAAAGGGGGGGTAAAAGACAGTAGTTCTCAAACTTTAGCATGCATGAGGATCTCACCTGGAGGACTTGTTAAAACACAGAATGCCATGCCCCACTCCCAGAGTTTATGTATCAGCAGGTCTGGGGTAGGGCATAGAATCTCAGTCCTACCAAGTTACTGGGGTTTAGGAGAGATATCAAAGTTCAGAATACTGGTTTGGAGATATAAGAAATAATCAAAATGCTGAAAGGAAGAATAGGATAATGCTGTGACATGTCAACCCAGAGAGAAGAAACTTTCAGAGAATAGTCAGGTGCCATTAATGACCGGGGAGACCAAGGAGAGTGAGAACCTAGAGAAAGGCTTAAAAGGTTTGAAAGACTTGACCATTGATTGCTCATTAATAGGCAGGGGACCCAATCTGCTTAGGTTTAAATCCTAATTCTCCAATTATTAGGGAAGTGTGCATCCTTGGGGAAGTTACTTAATATTTCTGTGCCTAACTCATTTACTCCTCTCAACAAGCCTGAAGAGTGGTCAAGTTATTAGGACACAACTGAGATGCAAAGAAGTGAGTAACTTCTCCTGAGGTAACAGGTATTAATGTCTGGCTAAGGATTAGAACCCCTACTCAATCAACTTTTTTTTTTTTTTTAATATCACTTCTAAACTCCATACTTTTTCCAGTTGTCTGATGAGCATTCCTGCCTGGATCTGAGCAGATATTAAAGAGCAGATTCTTCACCCTTCCTCATTTTTCTCACTCATTTATTTTTGTTAACGGCACCACCATCTCGGTTCAAAACTCCTCAGGCATTTAGTTTAAAGCTTCTGCTTAGTTATTCTCCCTCTTTTCTAAAGGCCTTTAATAGAATGCCACTTCTCACTGGCAACATGGCAAAGGAAAATTACAGCAAACGCCTACGTTTTCCCTCTTTTTCTCAGACATAAAAATTAGCCACAATTCTTCTTTAATTTAGATCATGTGCTCTGTATTTCCTGTTAGGAGGTACCATATAGAAAACTATCTTCTCACATATGAAGGTGTTTGTCTTACCAGAAGAAGCCTTTCACAGACATTCACACAGTCACCAACATACATGTACTTGAGGTGATGTAAGTGTTGAGTGCTCAAAGACAGTAGTTGACAATAGCAGCTGGGAGACTTAAAGCCATAACCCAATAGCACTATATTCTTTTTGCACACAATTTTTTTGCACACTATTCCTTAAGATGATTATTTTCAAATTGTCTGAAATTTTTGAAAACATTTATTCAGAGAGTGAGTGAAATGCATAATCTTTAAGGTCCAAGAGCATCAAGATGTATCTTTAAATTGTGATAACTGAACATGCAAACTGTATTAATGATATGAGCTACATAAGTTATTTCTAAACTCTATAAGCGCAAAGTTAGGACGCAGGGTCTACCTTCCTTTCCCTTAAGTGGTATTTAAAATCATAGAGCTCTTTGGACAAACTATTTATTACCTCCAAGTGTGAATTTCTCCTATTTGTTTAGCAATAATCATAATACATTGTCAGAGACTGCAGTGAAGTCTTGAGAGAGACTGATTTCTAAAAGCACTCCTGTGCACAGACTGACATCCTCTGAAACTTGTAGCGAAAAAGCAGTTTGTATTGTTTGTTCTGGGGCTTGTCCCAGATTCGAGGAGGCCAACAGTACAATTAAACTGACTCTGCTGGCCTGCAATATCCTACAGGGAAGTGAGGATACAGACTATACATGAAGTATAACTCACCAATGGTATACAAATGGATTTTAGAAGCCCAAACTAAATCACTTGAAATTTTGCCAAACTCAAAAAGGGGTGGGGGGAGCCATAACAATCTTCTTTCTGCTAAGAATAATTATGTGAAATGTTCCCAGTGGGGTTGCCACCTTATTAAGTACCCAATTGTGATCTACAACTGCTAGGGACTGGCTAACAACATGATGAATGCTTTGTACAAGATCTATAGGAAGGACAAGCAAAGTTAAAGGAATATGTTATTTGGAAACATAAATGCAGCTACGTTCATGGACTCCTTATGAAAGCATGTCTTTAATGTAATTATTGCATGTTATTACACTTCCATAATGTTAAAGACTGGCCATCACTATCTAATTTCATTTATTCTACATATTTATGTCTAGATGTGCTCTAAAGGGCAATATGGAGAAACAACACTACAAATTTAATTATTTTAATATTATTTAAAGAATAAATGTCAATCACTATGAATATTCTTTATGAGGCACAATCTTTTTTTTAAAATTTAATTCATGTCATTCTTCAAGAATAAGCTAGGATTCTAGTCACTACAAAGGGTTAAAATACAGATGCTGTGAATGAAATGCATAATCCTTAAGGCCTTAGAGCATTAAGACATATCTGCTCCTTAGGGTCCATCTTTGTCCATAATCAATTTCTTCCCTTGGAGAACATTAATTGTCTCTAATGATAGCTTTCCATCAATACATCCTTGATCTTAAAAGGCCTGTACAGCTTTTTCCTTTATTCAATCAAATCATCTCTACAATTGCCCCCCTTTAGTAAGATAATACCTTTTAAGCCTTGTATTTTAATATAAAAAATAAGAGGTAGCTGCAAATTCTAATGGAAGTGCTAACATTTGAGAACCAGGATGATGGCTTCCATTATCCTAAATAATGTTTGAAGATTATAGAAAGCACTGTGTTTCAAAAGGTGGAAACTAATCCACCACTTTCAAATTATTCCTTGTAAGAAAATCTGTTCTGACATTAGGGAATTTTTTTGCCCCAATGATGGCACTGTATATTTAAATATTTGAATATAAAAGATAATTTTCCAGCTCTGAAAAATGGCAAATAATTACTATTTATAAGGACAAAATGATGAATAATTTTAGGAATTGACAACTTTAAACACCAAAGAGTTTTATTTTGTTATTCCCCTGATAAGCCATTCTTGCACTTTTCATTCAAATGACAATACTAATCAGTAGTTATTAAAATTATTTAATTTTACAATGACCAAAACTAAATGAATAAATAAATAAATAACAAATAAATAAGTAAAATTAAAAGCCTCCAGTCTCTTTGCAACCCACTAAAACTCTAATAGTGTCCTTTGTTTCCACCCATTTGCCTTCTTCAAACATGTGTGGAAATTCCTTTCTTTTGCGTCTTTTTTTTTTTTTTTTTTTTTTTTTTGCCATTCTACTGATTTGTTTCCTTTTATATAGAACATTACTCTTGCACTGCTTTATCTAGGTTACCCAGTACAAATCTGTGTTTCTGTCCACAACCCAACAACAGCTTCTGCAGAGATTGCCCTAATATTTATAATAGGTAAGAAACCTTGAGAAGAGACACTGATAGGACAAAAGCCATCTATCCTACAGAATTCTTCTTTGGGTAATTTCTGTATTCAGTAGGAACATAGCAAAATTTAAATGCTGCATGTAAAGTACCATTCTTATCACTGCAAGGTTAGGAAGCCCTTCTTGCCAGAGTCTTGGCTTACATGTGTGCTTTCTGTCTTACAAAAATCTGCCAGCATTCTAGGAAATAGATGAAGAGACTCTGTGGAATGTAATTAACTGCAAAGCCCAGGTGATTAAAAAAGCGATTAAAAGAAAATCACAGACACAACACAGAAAAGAACTTATTTGTTGGGGGAAAAAAAAGGTGCATGGGGGAGATAAACAGAAAAAATTACTAATTTGTTTGGGGCTTCTCTAGTAATATGTACAATTCTAGGTGTTAAATTTACGCTATGAATTAAAATACAAGCAACATTTCATAAATACATTGCCTGAAAAAGGAACAGCAAAGGAAATGTTAGAATTTTGTATGGGGAGAAAATGTGTATATGTAGGTAGATAATATCACCCTAACAAATATCAAACCTAAACAAAACACATACAAAAGTGAGACCAGTTAACAACCAAGATAAGAGATGAAAATTGCCACTAAAGCAGATCAACTTTACTCAATGCCCTGATAAGCACCTATTTGCTCTTCCCCATTATGCTTTCTTAGTATTTATAAATTATCATTTAATTATGCTGGCAAGTGGTAATTGTCAAATAAAGCTCAGATAGGCATAAGCCCTCAGGCTGCACATGACAGAAAAATATCTGTTAAAGCTGGGCTGATTCACACGCTTAGGAAATAATTTCCTTTCTTCTTTTTATCCTTGCCAACAAATTATATGAACTGGCACTTTGTGCTTTGTAGGCATTTTGAAGTCTATGCAGATTACAGAAAAGAAAAATTAGTTGTTTCAATATCTACCATTCCTAAATTATTCTGCTGATTTAAGACATCACGAACCAAGAGAACAAAAGAGTGCAAAGATCAAGAAATTCAAACCTTCCTCTACTTATAGTTTATGCTCGGGGTCATTTTCAATTGAGGAAATCAAGATTTGGAGAATTATTTTACATATTGTATAATGGATTTTACATAAAGTAGGAATTGGAACATGACATTCATCCCATTAGGAGAGATACAGAAATCTCTTTTTCCTTAAGTCTCTTACTACTTAGGTTTAATTAGCACCCATCCATTCCACCTCTTTTGTATGAAGTGTTACAATTTTTTTCTCCAGCTAGTCGCAGCACTCTGGCTGTGGAGCATAAACACAAATAGAGGATTATTAATGCATATAAAAATATAAGTTCAAAACCAAGAGGCAATTTAATTTACATCTAATATTTAGATAGAATGCTGTATTTTGGCTATATATAGAGCCACTTGTGAATTATTTTTATTTTCAAGGTTAAGCAGGGAAGACACAAAGAAATACCCATAACCCCATCTTTGGCTTGAGAGAAAGAGAGAGAAAAGGAGGTACAGGAAACGGTCAAGAGGAGAGGAAGCAAGGCTGTATAAAAACAAAAAGTCTAAGCAAATGCAAGTTCCTTCTGTGCACAAAGGTCATTACTAATTCTTGTCACTCCCCCTCCCTCCCTGTGCTCCAACTACCTTGGGCTACTTTTGGAACCCTGAAGGTGGCATGTTGCCTCCCACCCCAGAGCATTTGCTAATGTTCTTCTCACAGCTTAGAAAACCCTTTTACATCAGCCCTACTCCCTTCTCCATCTCCAACCCCCCATCTACACAAGTCCACCCATTCTGCAGATCCTAATTCAAACATTCTTTCTTTAGGACAGCTTTCTCGGAACCCTCCCTCCTAGCTCCAGACAAGATCATGTAATTATACCCCTAGAGCCCTTACTTAATACAGTTCAAGAAGAAGAATAATAATAACAAATATAAAGTGTTTATTATGCACCAGGCTACTAGATGGTCTAACAAGAGCTTCAATTAAACCTGTGGCAGGAGATAACGAGGCCAGAAAACAATACACTACTTGCCCAAACAGGACTCAAATCCATGTCTGGGTCCAGAGTGGGAGCTTTAGCCACTTCTTACTGCCACATTTATTTGCACAGTCCTCTAGCCACTATTTGTCAACTTCCTCTACCACCTAGTTGGTAAATTCCATGAGGTCAGCTTTGCCCAACCCTGATCCATATTAGGTAATCAATAAATAATTATTGAATCAATGACTGAACAATTAACTCAAAATAAAGACAGGTTTGGAAGCTGAAGACTGCTGCATCTCTGTTATTTGAGCTGCCAACACAGCTCCTCAATATGTAGAGACCAGTCTAGTACCTGAATCCAGGGAGGTACTTGGCCTAGCAAACAGAACTTCCTGTGTCTTTGCTTCAGTAAGAAAGGAGATTTTCTTTGTTTTTGCTTTTTAATGGATTCCTTTTTTTTGACGACCTCAAGGGCATTATGCTAAGTGAAATAAAGTCAAAGACAAAAATACTGTATGATCTCTCTTAAATATGGACTTAATCGATCAAACCAAGCTCATTGTTACAGGTAACAGGTTTGTGGGTGCTAGAGGTGGGAGATGGAGAGCGGAAAAAAACAGGTAAACAGTTTTTGTTTTAGTTTAAATAAACTGTATTTTTAAAAATGGGCTTAATTCCTTTCATTTTAATGGCTATAAGTAAAAACCAAAATGTTTAGGTGTTATTGACTGAAGAGCAAATAAGTTCTATAATAAACAATGCTGTTTCCCTGGATGTTTTCTTTTGAGACTGAGTAGATATTGAGGTTAGTAGCATAAGTTTTAGTACTGACTCAGAAACACTCTGAATGCATAGAAATATTGGTACATTTGGCATATTATGCAGCCAGAATACAGAGTGCACCCCAGGTACAATCTGTGTATTCTTAATACTTATTCATAGTCAACAAGAATGTTAACAATGTTCTGTCAAAATGCATAACTCATATTTGAATATGCAGTCTAGCCTTGAATAGTTCAATTCTTTATACCTGAAAATGAACATTACTCATTTGAAGACTTAGCTATTTTTCTGTTTTTGCTTTGTTTGTGCTTACTTTTAGAGCATTTTAGTCCATGATGTGAACTATTCAGTAACTGATGCAAATTTTTTCAAAAAAAAAAAAAAAAGAAAGAAAGAAAGAAAAAACCTTTTTAGCAATCAAAATACAAAAACACATCCAGACTGGCACTTGGGAAACTGAACACAACTTAACCTCAATTCAGGCAGCCCTTTTTAAACAAGAGATGTTCCTATACAGGCTATTAATTGAGAATTGCAAGACTATATTTGTATCTTGGAATTCACAAATGATTTTCAGTTACTTATTTATTTCCATAGGCACTACTCTAACCCAGTCAAAAACTGTTTTAAAACGAAGTCACCATTTTCAAAGAATGTTTTATATCTTTGGTATTGCATTGTTTCTGCCACTTTAATCTATTCAGTATATTGTTACAGCACTGAAGCACTTTCCATTACAATCAGAAACTTAGCTTTTTTTTAAGTAAAGCATTTACTTCTCATTTCCCTAAAAACAAAACACAGCAAAATAAAAATCTCTTCTATTTTAAAGTTGAAGGAACCAAGCATGAAAAACTAAGTGCCTTGCTCAAAACAAAAATTAAGATATTGGCCAATGACAAGTCATTTTGCTTTAAAAAGTTGGTTCTATACAATCACAGTCTTCACGTGGTTTATCTGAAAAGGTAGTGTAAATATAACATCAGTAAGGCCATTGACACATAGTAAATTCTTTTTTCTCTAAAACTCCAATACTTATAAAATGTAAATAATATCTTTCTCCCTCTCCTCCTTCCCCTCTTCCTCCACCTCCTTCTGTATTGTGGTGAATGGATAATATTTTGGTTGACCCCAAGGCCTATGACACTGGGAAGCATCTTCTGACTTCAGAAAAAGAATAGATACATTGAGTGTGGTTTGAGGATTGAGCATAGTGATTACATTCCAGGACTCTATATCCTGGTCCATATGTGGATATGTGGTAATTCTTTTCCACTAGCCCAAGGGTTCTGAGAACTTGTAAATCAAATTCCTTGCTGTTTTGTAACAAACAAGATTAGTGGATCCTTACAAATCACTAAATAGGATATTAGAGAGAAAGTATAAGAGAACAAAACAAATGTTTAAAACGGAGACAGAGAAATCCACAGACACTTCAATCTACTTTTCTAACCAATGTTCTTTATATTGACTGAAATGTTATCAAGCTCTAAAAATACCTAATTCATGCAATTGCTACTCCTTAGCTAGTTTCAAAGCTTTTACTACCAAGCATAACCATCTGTACACTAGGAGCTAAATAAATGCCTATTGGCTGGTTGTTGAATAAGAAAAACATTCCAGCACTAGCCAATAGAAATATAACATGAACCCTGTATGTAAATGTTCTATAAGCCACATTAAAAAGGTAACAAGAAACAGGTAGAATTAATTCTGATAACATATTTAATTGATGTATCTGAAGTATTATAATTTCAACATGTCCCAAATATAACAAATTATTGACCTACTTTTTAAAGATTTAGTTATTTATTTGAGAGAGAGCGAGAAAGAGAGACCACCCAAGCAGGGGGAGGGGTAGAGGGAGAGGAGAGAGCATCCAAGCAGATTCCATGCTAAGCACAGAGCCCAAGGTGGGGCTCTACACCACAACGCATCGTGACCTGAACCAAAACCAAAAATCAGACTGAGTCACCCAGGCACCCAATTATTGAGCTATTTGATGTTATTTTATTTTTGTACTAAGTCTTCAAAATCTAATGTGCATTTGACATTTATTTTTTCAAGATTTTATTTATTTATTTGAGAGTGTGTACAAAGGGAGAGGGAGAGGACGAGGGAGAAGCAGACTCGCCGCTGAGCAGACAGCCCAGTGTGGGACTCAGTCCTAGGGCCCTGAGATCATAACCCAAGCCTCACCAACTGAACCACCCAGGCTCTCATGCATTTGATATTTGTATCACATCTCAGTTTGGACTAGCCACACTTCAAGGGTTCAATAGCCATATGTGGCATGTGGTTACCATATTGGATAGCCCAGACAATCTATACCCTGTTAATTGAATGATATTTGCTCATTCATACAAGAAATAAATCTTGTGTTCTAAGTTAACAATATATAGTTGTAGCTGATAATACTAAAATAATTATTTTTCTAATATATTAAATAAAATATTTGGGTAATAAATATATTTGAAATAGAGCTTGTACTTTCCTAATCCCATTTAAAAAATCATAATTGTGTGTGTTAGTTGAATTCTCTTTAGCATGTCCACACAACAGTGACTGGAACTGCTTATCAGCATTACTTCTGAATTTTCCAATGAGTTTTATACTGGAAAGTAAGATGAACATAGAAAATATGTGAGGTAAACTTGTAATTGGGGCTCTGAAGGTGAGTGGAAGTATGAGTATACAGCTGCCAGCACCTACATTCTTGTATCTTGTTTTAATTCCTCAAACATAAAAATTACAAAGTCTTCTGTGATATACCATCTCTGATTGCCTAGTCACTCAATTTTGATATATTATAATCTTAGCTAATCTTTCATTCTCCCTTTTGCCATACACTTTATCAACTGTAAAATCTTAAAAAATCTGCCTCCAAAATGGATCTCATTTTTATTTTCACCTCTGCATTCTCATAGATTTAGATGAGAGAATTTTCTTCATCTGACCCTCCTTGAACTATGACCATCTACAGGCTCCTACTCTTTAATTATAACAGCTCCGAGTTATTAGAGATGTCCTGCTGAAACATAGTTTTAAAAACATCACTCCCTGTTCAGTCTCCTGATGTGAAGATCTTCAATAAACATAGGATATAGTCCGAATTCCTCAGTGTGGTTATCAAAACCCTCAACAATTTGATCCTGATTTATGCATATTAAAGTACTACCTATAACCTACTGCATCTTAAACTTAAGCTCATGGTTCCATAATATACTGACATTTCTGCTTTTAGCACATCCTATAGTCTTCCATCCTGCAATGTCTTTATAGCCCTATTTCTCAATTTAGTCTTCAAAATTAAACCTGAATCCCATTCTGTGAAAATCTTCTAGACCCATCTGTCCCTCAATACAGTAAGTGTTTTATGAGAATCTTTGCTGTGTAACAAATATTAAGTGATGCCCTGGAGAATTTTAAAATATTTTTTTTCTCAAAAATTTCCCAAGTTGGTAAATGATGTTTGCAAAAAAAAAAAAAAAAAAAAGTGATAAATGCTGTAACCAACATATGCACAATATGTTTTTGGAAGGCCAGAGGGAACAAAAAGAATCTGCCTGTGCAGAGGAAGAACAGGGAAGATACTACAAAGGAGGTGATGTTTGAGCAGTGTCTTGAAGGATTAATATAAATTTGCCAGGCAGGGAAGAAGAGAAGAATGTTTCTGGCAGATGAAACTGACTACTCAAAGGGCACAGAAGTTCATGATTGGGGAATGAAAAACCACTTATTATTACTGAAGCAAGGGAGATATTAAAAATATTTAACAAACAGCAGGGCATGAATGCTGACCAGTCAGAACTAACAATCATCTTACCCATGCATACCCCCTGAATATCAGCCCCAAAACAAAGTCAATGAATGTGCTTGGCACAAAAAGAGTAGCAGGAAAGATTAGATCAGTAACAGATTAGCAGAGCTATGATAATAATTTGAACTTATTTCAGTAGAAAGAAGGGAACCATTAAAAGGTTTCAGATAAGTAAAAGTCATATTATCAGTTATATTTTAGAAAGATCAACCAGGCAACTGTATAAAGAAAGGCTTTGAAGGGAAAAAAAAAATAAAAGGCTGAGACAAATAGTTGGGTGACTGTAGTAGTCCAGGTAAGAGATGAAGCATAGCTCAACTGAAACCATGGCTGTGAGGATAAAGATAAAAGATCAAATTCAAGGCATATTTAGGAGATAAAAATTCACAGGATTTGATGAACAATTGAACATGAAGAACGAGAGTCTGATGGAGAGATAAATGATGCATTTGAGGTTTTTAGTTTAGAAAACTGATACACAGTGATGCCATCAAACCAGAGAATATAAAAAGGAGAAAAGGTTCCATTTTGTATATGTAGAGTTTAAAATATCTGAGGAACACAGTTGGAGCTGTCCAGAAAACAGCTATAAATAGGAGACTGGAGTCCAGGAGAGAGAAACATCTGGGAGTCTCAGCTCATAATGTGGTTAAAATTTTAAAAATGGACGAGTTTTTCTAGGGTAAGAAAAGAATTACAAAAAGGAAATGACTGGGGATAGAATCCTAGTGAAGATCGCCATTTAAAGAATGAGAAGAAAAAAGTAAGTATTTTGTCTTATATCAAAGCTATTTACAGACCTCCCTCTTCTTAATTAGATCTTGAGAACCTGGAGGGCAGAAATCACATCTTATTTATCTCTGGATACCCTTAGTGTTCATGAACATGCTTGGTACCTAGTAAGTTCACTCACACACACACACACACACACACACACACACATTTGCTGAGTTGAAATAAGTTTTGTCCTGGAACACCTGGGGATCATATACACTTCACAGGAGATTTGGTTAGACTATTCTCCATAGCTCTAGAACTGTATATGGAAATGGGCCCCTCTGCAAGTTGCTGCAGCCACTCTGGAAAACAGTACGGAGGTTCCTCAAAAAGCTGAAAATAGAGCTACCCTACCACCCAGTAACTGTACTACTAGGGCTTTACCCTAAACATACAAACATAGTGACCTGAAGGGGCACATGAACCCCAATGTTTATAGCACCAATGTCCACGATAGCCAAACTATGTCCATAGAAAGAGCTCAGATGTCCATTGAAAGATAAATGGATAAAGCAGATGTGATATATACATATATGTATGTATATATCACATATATATGTGTGTGTATACACACAATGGAGTATTACTCAACCATCAAAAAATGAAATCTTGCCATTTGCAATGATGTGGATGGAACTAGAGGCTAAGTGCAATAAATCAATCAGAAAAAAACAATCATCTTATGATCTTATTCAAATGTGGAAGTTAAGAAACAAAACAGAAGAGCATAGGGGAAGAGAGGAAAAGATAAAACAAGATGAAATCAGAGAGGGAGACAAACCATAAGAGATTCTTGGGCACAGGAAACAAACTGAGGGTTGTTGGAGGGGAGGGGAGTAGAGCGATGAAGTAACTGGGAAGACAGTAAAGAAGGGCATGCGATATAATGAGCACTGGGTGTTAGATAAGTTGATGAATTACAGACCTCTACCTCTGAAACCAATAATACATTATATGTTAATTGAATTTAAATTTTTTTAAAAAGGGGAAAAAAATAAAATGGGTCCCTCAGTGTGCCTTCCAAAACCTCCCACAACCTTTGAATGCTTTTTCCTTGAACTAATGACTCTGTCCATTTTCTAATGGGCCACAAAGATAGACATCTCATGAAGGCAGTAGTTGGTTATTCAACAGTGTAACTATAGAGAAGTTTCTGCAGGACTGATATATAAAATGATTACTCCCCTCTAACTTTCATCTTTGTAGTGATTTTGATGTTATGAAAAAATTCAGAGACATGTGCCATTTTTTGGCATATTGACATGGACATGGCAAGTTATTTCACCCCCTTGAGTCTGTTTGCTCATCTGTAAAACTGGGATAATGTGACCTACTTCTCAGGGTCAGTGATGAGATCTAAATGCAATAATGCAAGAAAGCACAAGACTCACTGTTCACTTAGTAGGGTCTTCATTTTTGGTAAGACTAGAATGTTATTTTCTCCTTTGGATAAATAACTAGGAAAAACAAAAGATGTTTCTGGAAGATATGAATTATCTCAAAAGTAAATTTCACATTCAGAATGGAAATTTGCAATGGAATTCATAATAACATGGCATAAAGTTTTTAAATATGACAGAAGAAGGGCATGAATCCCTGTGTAAATAATCTCACCCACTTTAGAACATAATTGAAGTACTTCTATTTTTAATGATTACTTTGAATGATTTGAGCACAACTGTGCCCTTTACCTCAACAGAGGAGCAGGCTGGAACTAGAGAATGTAAGGGCACGGGTAAATTAAAACAAAATAACTGAATTTCAAATTTCTGCAAGTCTAGTGTTAGATGCTGAAACAACAATGCAGGGAATCCTCTGCCTTCACCTGAACCACTGATAACCTGGGTCCCAGCCTTTAGAGAGACACCATGATTATTGTTTATTTTAGGGTTTGGGGGGCAGGATTTGTGGTGTTTTATCTTGATATCCTTATATTTCCAAACACCAATGGAAAAATCAACTTCCCTTCCCAGCTACTATAAGGAAAAGCTATAAGAAATAGTAGCAAAGTATATAAGTAGCCCAGGATCATCAAAACCCATGGACATTTGGTAACCTCTAGGGTATCTTGGTCACATATAATCATTTCTGTATGAGAGGTCAAAACCTTTGAAACAAGAAAGAAAGAAAGAAGAGAAAGGAGAGGAAAGAGAGGAAGGGGGAAAGGGGGGAAGGGAGGAAGGAAAAAGGAAAAAAGAGAGGACAGAAGGAAGGAAGGAAGGAGAAAGGAAGAAAGGAGGGAGGGAAGGAGAAGGGAGGGAGGGAGGAAGAAAAAGAAACTTAAAACCAAGGTAATAGCAACCTGGTATTATTTCCTTTCTGACTAGCTCAGAAAGGAAAAAAGTACTAGATGGAGGGTAGCAAATAGAAAGATGTTATAGTGTATTAAGATAGTCTTTTTTATTTATTTTAAAGATTTTATTTATTTATTTGACAGAGAGATCACAAGTAGGCAGAGAGGCAGGCAGAGAGAGGTGGGGCGGGTGGGGGAAGCAGGCTCCCTGCTGAGCAAAGAGTCCAATGCGGGGCTCCATCCCAGGACCCTGGGATCATGACCCGAGCTGAAGGCAGAGGCTTTAACGCACTGAGCCACCCAGGCGCCCTAAGATAGTCTTTTTTAAAAAGTTTACTATTAAGTGGTTCATATGAAGCGAAAATGAGATAATCTATGTGCAAACCTATAACCCATTCTATAAATGTTATTTATTGTCATCATTAGGAGTCAGACTCTTGCCACTAAATCTGAGATGGTAGATCCAACAAGGCTGGGGCACAATCCCCAATAATTGCTATCATCTACTGCATCCTTAACATATAATGATCCAGGTCGTCTTTCTAAAAACCCTATGTGTAGATGTTATCCTCATTTTCCGAATGAGAAAACTGATTTCCATAGAGGTTAAACAAGTTGTCTGAAGTCACACTGTAAGTAAGGAACACGCCCAAGATTTAAAGATTATGCTCTTCATCACTGGGCAATACTGCCTTCCCAGATTTAGCCAAGGCTGATTGGCATGGCTTGATTATCCCTATCCAATTGCTTCCGGTTGCCATAATACCAGCCTGCTCCAAAAGCAAGAACTATACCACATCTCCTGACTTTCAATCTGGTATACCATTTCACCTACTCTTCAATCTGGTTTACACAAAAGATTTCTAAAACTATATCTTAATCATGTCATCAGTGTTCTTACACAGTAGGTAACCCTATAAAATTAGAGAAATTAAATTGAACATATTTTCTCAAGATTTCATACAAAAGAGAGGATAGTTAAAAAATTTCCAGGTGCTCTCCAATTGTTTCCACATATGGGGTAGGTGAATATGTCTCCTGGTTCTTGTAGTTTGGGTTGTTGTGGTTGCTGGTGTTGCTGTTGTCCCAGACTCAGCTTCTGAATATCACCATTTTGCAAAAATGGACACTAACGCTCAAAGAGGCCAAGTGACTTTTCCCCAAATCCCACAGCTGATGGCAAATCTGAGACTGGGATGTTATTCTTCTCCTGCCCAGATCAGTGACCTCTGACAATATCATATGCCTCTTGAGGGAATATAATGATCATGTTTTGGATTTTGAGTATAATGTAGAATTTAAATTTGCTATTTGTTAACACCATAGCACCACAGCAGTGAGGCAGTCTTGAAGTAAAACCAATGAACTTCTGCCTTTTAAAGAATAGAAATATTTACCAAAATGATTCATTCTCTGCTGGGCCTTAAAGGTAGAACACACAGGTTCAATTTTGAAAATTTCCAAAAACCAGCAAATAGCGACTCCAAAAGGGAAGCTATAAATTTGAGACTTATAGATACATCTTTTATTTTTTTAAAGATTTGTTTACTTATTTTAGAGGGAGAGATGGGAGAGGAAGAAGGAAACGAAGAGAAAATCCCTAGCAGACTCTGCAGTGAGTGGGGAGTGCAATGCAGGGTTCAATCCCATGACCCTGAAATCATGACCTGAGCTGAAACTAGGAGTTGGTTGTTTAACTGACTGAGCTACCCAGGCACCCCTTCTTTAGAAAAAGTCTTTAAGGGCTGAACTTGAAGGCAATTAAGCTCTTTTCTTCTTTATTCTAAAACAAATTCATCTAAAAAAAAAAAAAAATGGAGGGACACCTGGGTGGTTCAGTCAGTTAAGTGTCTGCCTTCGGCTCAGGTCATGATCCCGTGGTCCTGGGATGGAGTCCCACATCGGGCTCTCTGCTTAGCAGGGAGCCTGCTTCCTCCTCTCTTTCTACTGCCTCTCTGCCTACTTGGGATCTCTGTCTGTCAAATAAATAAATAAAATATTTTAAAAAAAAGATTATTTCTATGAAAGAGGATACATGTGAAGACATATTCAGGATGTTACAAAACCACAGAGAAGGAGACCGTCCCTGCCTCTAGACTTTTCACTCATGGTGAGACCTAAACTGAGGCTTGAGGGATGCATGAGCAGCAGGGAGCAGAGATAGTAAAGATGACATTTCATGCCAGAGGAATACCCATTATGTGCAAGGAATGAATGGCAGTTTGGTGTTACTAAAGAACCAACTGCAAGATGAGAATTCCCTAAGATAAGGCTTAAAGGGCTAGGAGAGTGGCCTTAGGGGTCCCTGAGAACAAACTGAATCTGCAGTAAGTCATCAGTACATGGAGACATACTGACGGGTGTGGGGGAAGAATTTCATTCCTTATATAGGTACTGACATTATGAATGACTTGTATTTTATTTTTTATCGGTCTATCAAATTTTTTTTACTTTCATTATTATTATTTAATCCCAGTATAGTTAACATACGGTGTTATGTTAGTTTCAGGTATATGATATAGTAATACAATAATTCCATATATTACTCAGTGCTCATCAAAATAATGAAATACTTTAAAACTTAAAGCCAATTCAAGTCTAACCCTATAGTAAAGTCATTCTTTTTTTTTTTAGTGTTCCAAAATTCATTGTTTATGCTCCACACCCAGTGCTCCATGTAATACGTGCCCTCCATAATACCCACCACCAGGATTACCCAACACCCCACTCCCCTCCCTTCCAAAACCCTCAGTTTGTTTCTCAGAGTCCACAGTCTCTCATGGTTTGTCTCCCTCTGATTTCCTCCAACTCACTTCTCCCCTCCATCTCCCAATCTCTTCCATGTTATTCCTTATGCTCCACAAGTAAGTGAAACCATATAATTGACTCTGTCTGCTTGGCTTATTTCACTCAGCATAATCTCTTCTAGTCCCAACCATGTTGGTACAAAAGTTGGGTATTCATCCTTTCTGATGGAGGCATAATACCCCACTGTATATATGGACCATATCTTCTTTATCCATTCGTCTGTTGAAGGGCGTCTTGGTTCTTTCCCCAGTTTGGCAATTGTGGCCATTGCTGCATAGTAAAGTCATTCTAAGGCATCTGCATTCTAATCTGCTTTCTTCAGTGTGAGGGGGAAAAAAATGCACTTGGGTCAGAAAGATGGGGAAGTTAAGCTAGACCTCCATTTCTTTTGGTATGGTGGATCACAGCTTGGGCACGCTCTGCTCTGAACAAACCTTTCAGAACAAACCTTCCAGAACAAGAGTAAACTGCAATCATATAATAATAATCATATAATATAAATATATATTAAATATAATAATCATATAACAATCCTGGGTTTAGGACCTTAAGCTTTCTAAGAGTAAATGTTGGGGTGAGTGATGCGGCGGGGAAGGGAAGCAGCTGCCTCTAAGGGCAATCTGCCACAATTTAGTGATGCCAATACCCAGGAACTGAAATATTTCAATTGAAACAATCCCATTAGGTTGCATAATAAATTGCCTGCTAGTGTCCAAAACACAGGCTCGGTCTTTAACAGTAAATAATGTTAACTGAAAGGCAATGTCATTCATCCATCATTTACTAAACAACTACAACATGCAATTCTGTGGAAGTTTCCATCAGGATGAAAAAAGCACAGAGTTCCCTACAGTGTAGAAGTTTAATATCTGTCCTGGACCTAAGATAGACCCACAAGCAGCACTACCTCAAGACAAACTATAGGAAAAATAACAGAAATTCCAGCAAATTTCTATGAAGATTCAGAGGCAGGAGAGATTAAATTTAGAAAATTCTTTCAATTTCCATAGGAATCATAGATATGGTCAAGAACAGAGGAACAAAAAGTCGATTTTCTCTCTGAATTAGATTGTCCACTCTATTCCAAGAAAATTTCTGATTAGAAAGCCAGGCTTTACTACATACCCCAGAGTGTGTACAAAATTTTAAGTTTGTCAAAATAGATGGAATATAAATTTCCAAAGACTAAATCCCTTCAGCTATCATTTGAAACTAGGGATGGAAAATAGGAATATCTCGGCAGAGCTCAACTACCTTGAGGACCCAGGGAGCAACACAGAGGATCGCTAAGGTAACCAGACAGCAGAATGTAATTACCCAAATTGGAATTCAGCCAGGCTGTGCAGGCAATACCCACACTCTTTAGAAAATGTCATAGACTCTTTTAATAACCATGGCAATTTTATTCCACAAACATGTATTAGTAGGACATATCAGAAAGAGAATAAAATATTCTTGTTTTCTACACCTATGAATGGATACACAGCCAGAGCAAAGAAGGCAGGCTATAAATCTCAGAAACATGATTATGAACTTACTTAGCTATAGTATTTACTCTTGTTTCTAAATGTAATTTTTAAAATGTAGGAAGAGAGGCATAGTGCCATGTGTGCAACAGAATTCAAATGAGGTAGTACCCTATACAACCAGTGAAGAATAACATTTCAATTCTTTATGCTGCTAGTTTAGTGTAAACATGTTAAGTACACTATTTATACTGGAAAGCCTAATGGTATATCATGGGATGTGTTATCATGGCCTCTGGACAAAGAAAATTTTTAAAATTAAAAATTAAAAAAAATTATAAATCCTATATTTCAAATGTTTTACTTCGAAGTTTTAAATTGTAATAAAGTATAGATGTTTGTTCATGGAACTAAATTTTTTTATTGTCCCACCTGCCCAGAGTAAATGATTTCATTATTGGATTAAATGATTCAATCCAACAAATATTTAATGAGTGTCTACTATGGGCCAGGAATAGTCCTTTGTCCTCATAGAGCTAGCAAACACATGAAAGGGAAATATGTGGATTTCCAAGAAGATAAAAATGGATGACCGTGAGATGCCTAGAGGGCAGAGAAAAACTACCAAAACAGGAAAAGAAGCAAAAGAAAGAATGTATACCAAGATCCAATGTTCACCCCACTGGTATTTAACAAGCAACATTTTAAGTAGACAATATTCACAATATTTAATGAACACTTACTTGGTGCTAATCACTGCACTAAGTGTACATTTTTTCTCATATTTTAATGGAATGATACTTCAGTATGGATTGTCTCATTCCAGACCAGGGCATTGGTTTAGTGCAGCCAGCTCCGGGATCATGTTTCAGGGCCACCGGTTACTAGCCTCTGCTTACTTGGACAATATATTTCATTTTTGTGTAATTCAGTTTCTCTATCTGGACAATGTGGATAATTCTATCCCTCCTTCAAGGTTAATAGGGTTAAATGAAATCATGTTTATAAAGGGACTAACACAGCACCTCAAAGATAGAAAATATGCAACAAAAATTGCTCTGGTTATGATCTCATAAATAAAACCTTTTTCTAATGCCATGACATTAAAACACTCACTGTTATAAGATCCCCTTGAGCTACAAATGCTCTGTTTATACAGCTAGTGTGAATAAACAGCTGGTCTGGGCCCTCTTCCTCACTGTCTATTGCTCCCTTGCCCACTCCAGGTAGCTGTCAAGCTAATACTATCACCCAGAGTAATAGTAACGGGGAGGTATCAGGCCCCATGTCTCTGCCCCACTTCCTCCTTTCTCTCCCTACAGCCAGGAGGAAATAGGCTGGATAATTTTTCCCTGTATCCCAACCTTAAGATCATTATAAATTCTACCCTGGTAACCTTTTTGCATGTATATACTTGCATCTCTTTGACTCCCTTTTCTCTTTCCATCACATTTAATTCTTGCTCATTTCTTCAAAAACCTTTTTCTCCCTTACTCTCTTAAGCCAAGCCCTCCCCTAATGTATCACGGTGAGCCCAAAGAACAATACTAATTCTTATCGATAAGCATTAGAGCCTGGTTAACAATGCATTTGCATCAAGGAAAGGAAAACCATTCCTATCATTACGCTTGACGTCATTAAGGCCTTCATCCTTTCAAGGTCCTTCAAGTGCCCAGAAGTCCTCATTCTCTCCCTCATTTCTCTAATTAAACCTTCTTTTCTGTAGACATCAGTGACCAAGAAAAATATGAAACTAACTCTAATTGTACTTCTATTCTACTTTTGTTTATTAGAGAGGAGCATAATGTAAGCCCTCCAATATTTGGACAGTGTTAGTCTAATAAGCACTGACTTTTACTGGCATATTTATAACCTTGTTTTATAGGAAAAAACATGCTCTGAATTCTAAACCAGCTTACAAGCAAATGTAAGAAACCCAACTTTTGAAAAGTTGGGGAATATTATTTCAAGAACATCGCATGATACTAGAAAACATAAAGAGACGCTGATTTAGAACTCACAGTGGTGAACTGCACACTCATGCTGAATCGGGAATTTGCTTTAGACTCTTCATGTCGGATGAATTACAGCATTTTGTCCTAATACCATAGTCAGTCTCACTCACAAGCAGCTTAGATTATGCAAACCTAATGTGATCTGTGGCAGTAAGTGCAAGACTTTAAAATACCCCTGCCTTTGCAAAAGGGTTGGGAATGACAATTTAGAACTATTCCTGCAAGGCTGCCAGCTCCTAACATCTACAAGATGAGCCCCTTTTTTGTCCTTTGGATGGCAGCTGACTTCTGTCATTCATCGCCCAACTCTAAGTTTCAAGGTGACAGGTCATATGTGCTTCAATACTTATGTAAATAAACAATATTGGGCTCCAAAGCCAATCTAACCAATGACCTTTCACAAACAATAGGCCTTTCTATTGGAAGAGTCTGCCAGGATTCTGAGTGCCAATGAGATGATCGAGTATGCATTTAGGTTGTTGACACCAGCAGGCCTACATCCTAGAAGGATGATCCTGTGAGAAAAGCAGTTTGCAGAGTCTGTCACCAGAAAATGGTCAATGATAGACAGTCTGTACTTACAGTATTTACCTTTACACATAATTGTTTTCATTTTAAAAACGTGCCATATACCAACACACAGATCATTTAGAGTAAGTTATGCTTTCATGTGAAGCATTATTTTTCTAGACTGTAAGTAAAACAAATTACTTTCAAATTAGACATTTGTCTTACCTTCTTTTTAAAAGGCATTAACCATTTGTTTCTTAAAGAATGCCATACAGCGTTTATTATGAAAGCCAATGAGTATATAGTTTTGTCCATACAGTTTTACTTTTTTTAAGCTTAGTCATAACTAAGTTTCATGTTTTATTCCATTCAAAACCTCTATATATCGGGGCACCTGGGTGGCTCAGTGGGTTAAAGCCTCTGACTTCGGCTCAGGTCATGATCTCAGGGTCCTGGGATCAAGCCCCATGTCGGGCTCTCTGCTCAGCAGGGAGCCTGCTTCCCTTCCTCTCTCTGCCTGCCTCTCTGCCTACTTGTGATCTCTGTCTGTCAAAAGAATAAATAAAATCTTTAAAAAAAAAAAAACCCTCTATATATTTTTTAAGTTCAAATTCGATAATACAAAATATTGATCCTTCAGAGTGGATTCAGTATTGTTACCACAGAAGGCAGGAAGAATAGAAATCTGATACTAATTTCATTTTCAAATGATACAACCTTGGAATCAGGTAAGATGACAATGGACCCCAAATATGAACACTTACATATAGCTCTTTTAGAAACTATTTCATTTGTAAATAGCACTGATTTCCTTTTGTAAATAGCATTCAAGCAGTTTCTTTGCAATGATATGACTACAAAATGCATCCTTAATTGATGCTGGTTACACAACACCACCTGAAAAATTGTGGGTGAGGAAGCTTTGCTCAGGGGCAGGGGAGCCAAGATAACTTTGAAACAAATAGTGATATTAACAGATCTAGAATTCTTCCCCAGAGGTTTCAAATTATGCTTTAAAAATTATATGTGTTGCAAAAACAAAAATTACTTATTTGCTTCTTTTCAAGCTTTTGTGAAATGATTTTGGTTTTTCTTCTGGATGTTAAAAGATGCTCAAAGTTTGAAGGATTCGGTGCAAAAGGGTGAGGAAGTAAGTAGCTGGGCCACATAGAGTTTAGAAACTTCAACTTTTTTCAAGAACAATAGTAATTGTGTTGTAAGATGCAATGAATGCCTAAACTGATAACATTCTAGAGCTGAAAAATAAAATTTAGAAGCTGTTTTGATCTATTTTCCCAACAAATTTTTAGACTTGGTTACCTCGAAGAGACAGTCCCATACTTACTGATGGTAAATGTGATTTAAAGATAAAATCCTTATGTTTATCCACATTTCACTCTCATGGATAATCATCTTAAACCATAGAATTGTGGTTTTCTAGCTCTCTGAAGCACTTGAAGTCTTTCTCTTTCCCCCCGTAAACTCTCCTCAGAATCTTAACGTATTTGCTCTGGCTGCCGTAACAAAGTACAGACTGGGTGGCTTAACGAACAGAAATTTGTTACTTCTACAGGCTAGAAATCCGAGATTAGGGTGTTGGCAGTGCTGGTTTCATCTGAAGCCTCTCTCTTTGGCTTGTAGGTGGCTGTATTCTCCTTGTGTCTTCACGTAGTCTTCCCTCTGTGCATGGCTGTGTACAAATTTCCTCTTCTTATAAGGATACCAGACAGATTGGATTGTGACCCACCCTAAGGACCTCATTTTAACTTAATTACCTCCTTAAAGACTCAATCACCAAATGCATTCATATTCTGACATACTGGAGGTTAGGATGCCAACATACAAGTTTGGCATTGGAGGGGGGGCAATTCAACCCAAGACATTTAATATGTAAGACAGATAAAAAGGAGCTGCTGGGTTATAGGGGCTAGAGTCTCATAGGTCTGTCCTTCCATTTTCTCCACTGCCCATCTCCACTGCCCCCATTCTCCTAACAAACTCCCTCTCAGCCACCTTCCAGAGACACTAGGATGCCTAGGGAAACTATTCAACAGTTCATTTATTTCCCAAATATTAGTGAATATTTACCATGTAAAGGTTTTTGTGTCACATGGTTTTGAATAGTTGCAAAAGTAAATAATGTAAGCCTTGCATTCAAGTAGCTTTTATAACAAACCACATTATCATGTATTAATTGAATTGCAATTAAAAAATTTAAAACACATTGGATCTATCTTCACATCCATGAGAGAGGCAGCAGAAGAATGTGGAACACTGGAGGTCCAGGTTCGAAGTGAGAAGACTCAGGTGTGAACACAGTTTTTTTTTTACCCGCCTAGCAGAGGAATGCAAGGCTCAAATGCACAACGACGATTAAAGAGCACTGTACACTGAAAAGCGCCACAAAAGCATGTGCCATTATTACAGTAAAAATCACTAAACCAGCTTTCAAAATGCAGCATTGTTTTCTCCTTCTCATTCGCCACCTGCACATTCCACAGGCTAATTGCCTGTATTATTTGAAGTCACCTTACTTAATCAAATTTAAGTGTTCAGCCTCTATTTAATTAAAGGCTCTGTAGCTTTAACCAAATGGGATAGGTTATTACTCTGATAATTTGAGGGCTAAATTAATCAAGCCTGAGATATATTTCTCTCTTTCCAAAATAATCCCTTTCCTTTTTCTCTAGCCCATTTTGAAGTTTTAAGTTATCAGATATTTAGGTTTGGCACATAGAATGAACGTTCTTCCTTTTAACCCATTCCACAATCCCCAACTGCCCTCTCTGGGCCTGATAACTGATTGACCAGCCCCTGTACAGCCTGGTCAACCTGACTGAGTCACTCCTAAAATTTACCATATTTAAAACCGTATTACCTAAAACTCTTCACAAAGTACGCATGTCCTAACACACAGTTCCAATGCTTAGATATTCTGGGTTCCTCAGGAAGGTATTCTCCAGGAAACTCCTATATCTTCCCCTTGGGCCACCCACAGAAATACCTATTACCCTACCACTGTTACCAGCTTCTTTTTCTGTTTAGTTCAATTTCTAACCAAAGATAGAGGACTCTTCTTTTCCTTGCTTTCCAATGACTATTTTCCTTCCCTCCCCCTGCCTTTTTAAAAGATTTATGTATTTATTTGAGAGAGGAAGAGAGAGGGCAAGGGGCAGAGAGAGAGAGAAAGAATCCCAAGCAGACTCCCTGCTGAGTGCGGAGCGCAGAGCCCAGTGAAGGGCTTGATTCCATGATTCTGAGATTGTGACCCGAACTGAAGTCAAGAGTTGGCTGCTTAACCAACTGAGACACCCAGGTGCCCCAACTTCTCTTCCCTTTTGATTTATTATAATGTTGCTAGGAAAAATATCATCCTCTTTTCGGTTTGGCAAGGAATAAATGAGGAACTAGGCCAGGCACTGTGTCAGGTATACACTCGAGTCAGACACACCCTCTGATGTCTGGAGCTCATAGTCATGTCAAGCATGTAAACAAGTAAGGACAATGCAAGGTAGGCTGGAAGGAGTGCTTTGCAGAGGTAGAAGCACAAGTGAAGATGAGATTTTTTTCTCACTGGAGAATTAGGAAATGGCTCAGGGAAGAGGAGACATTAGAACTGGGTCTTGAAGGATTGCAAGGGAAGGACATTCCAAGTAAAGGAAGAGCAAGAACAAAAACTGAGGCTAGTATAAGACTTGGCGTATTTGGGGTTCCAACCTGTGAAGTGGGAGGGAGTCGCCCAATATTGATTATGGCACAATGAGGCCAGGAAGAAGTCAGATCATGAAGAATTCTGAATGCCAGGTAGGCTCCACTAGTTTCATGCCTGCCATGAGTAGTTCAGCCAGCCAGCAATCCCAGCAATGTTGCCACACTTCACTGCCATAACTCCGGAAGAAAAGACCCAAATGGAGTCTCATTTAATACCTCCACTTAGGATGGGTGCTATAAGCGAGCAATCCACCATTCCCTTACGAGAGAAAAACAATGTGTTTATATACTCTTGGCTCATCTGAATTCTAAAAGTATGTTAAATACCCCTATAAAATGATTAAAATTCAGTTTCATCTTATATTTGCTACAACATAATGGGTTGAAACTATTTGGAATAAATTCTCAAGAGAAAGTACCACATAGGCTTCATCCTAGGTCCTTGGTTTTCTTTTTGTTTATAATCTCCATTAAGCAATAGAGACTGTACCCACATCCACTTCACAGCTCAGCTGTCACCACAAGGCTTATGACTCCCACCTTGCCATCTCTAGCACAAACTTCACCTTCACACTGACTGCATATCTCCAATAGATTAGAGTCAATTTCTATTTGACTCTCACATCCCACTCACCATGCCCAAACCAACATCCTTTCTCCCCATATCACCTTCCTTTCCATTTTTCTTTTCTTCTTCAAATGTTTCAGCATTCTTCCAGAGGCACTGGCTGTTTAAAACCTCAAAATCATTCTTTGATTCCTCTCTACTCTGATACCTTACCAAACTAAAAATCCAATCAATTTTCACTAAACCTCTTTTGTTCCTATTTTCACAGTCTTTGAGTATGGAGGTGTGGGACAGTTTTCTCATTGGCTTCCCTGACTCTAATCCAATCCGCATATAACTGCCAAACTAATCTCCTTTAATATATCACTTTCATCATGCTGATTCCCTGCTAAATAATCTTAGATAGTTCATCATGCTGATTCCCTGCTAAATAATCTTAGATAGTTCCCCAGATGCAACCAAAATAGAGCAAAAGCCCACTAGGAAATTTCACAAATGCCCTCTTCTCTGAGTGGTAAGTATTATTATTCCAGACATACTAATGATGAAAATTGAGGCTCCACAATTTAACTTGCCTAAGGCTAGTAATTGGCAGAGTAGGATTACAGCCTAGTCCTTTCAGTCCTGGTCCAACACATTGCCTTAATGGAAATTTGAAGCTCCTATGCTTGATTTCAAGAGTCTCCATAATCTCCCTTTGCTTCATTTAACCAATCTCCTTTTTTTTTAACACCCTAACATAGCCCTCCCTGTGGCCAGCCTTGGCTCCTCATTGTCTCTCTATATGCCTACATTATTCCTGCTTTTCTATGTGGCTTTCCCTCAGCATGCTCTAGCTTTCCCCAGCCTCTGAAGCATACCTTCAACCCCATCAGTGGGGCTCTGATGACTTCAAGGGCAATGTCAGCCTTCTTTAGTTAGATTCCTATAGTATTTGTACTCCAGCAGAGGGGCTCAAACCTGAGGACAAAGGGTAAGGGTAGGGCGGGGGGCAATTCATGGGTGACAGATCCCTATGAGTACCAAGGCATATACCAAATTATATGCAACCCATATGCATTTGCTATTATTTTCCAAAAATGAATGGATACCATTCTCATTCATAAAACACACATTAAAATAATTCATGCTTCTTCTTTGTCATTGTGTATTCCCTAATTATAAGAACTATCCAAGGAAACAAACAAACAACAAAAAAAGAACTATCCATAGATCAGCCATCCGATAGAGTTTGTGAAATACATGACTATATATATATATATACATACACACTTAAGTATATGTATATATATATATATATACACATACACACTTAAGTATATATATATATATATATACACACACATACACATATATGACACAAGGAATCTTTAATCTCAATAAAGGCAAAAACCACAGGTCTAAACACTTAAATGCATACCATCTTGTTGATTCACAATTGTGCGAGTCCTTTAATCTTGTAAGCCCCATGTTTCTTATGTTTCTTATAAAATACAGAAGAACTAGACCATACTTTTGAATCCTATAGCCCCTCACTCAGTACTGAATACATGGTGGGTGTCCAACAAATACTTGTTTCAAGCTTCCCCTCAGGCAGTATAGCATAATGGTATACTTTAGAAAGATCCACACTTATTTGCGAAATGATAAGCCAAAAATGCATGATTCTATAGCCTACTAAATTGCCAAGAACAATAGAGCTTCCTACCCTTTGTTTCATCCATGGCCACCTTGCATGGATTTTGATGAAAGTTCTGATTGCCACTCGATGGATCTGGGTGTCCAAACTACGGTTTGTTTAATACCAGCTGATACACAGAAATTCAAATCTCCCACATCTATATATAAAGCGGAAATCAGAGATAAGCCTTGAAGGAAATCATTTCAATTTTTCTTTCTCACAAAGTGTCAGGATCAAGGGCTGATGGAACTCCTCAACGTGTTGCTAGTTTTCAAATTTAGCTAAATTACAGGTTCAAATTAGGACCCGGATAACATCAGATAGCCACACAGTTGCTACAAGATACAGAAATCTATCTTTAGGTAGAGGGTGAAAGAGAATTCCAGTAACTGGCATAGGCAGGAAAAGTTCTTGAGGTAGAATATGGTTCATTATACAGCACCATGAATGAATAAAACTTTTTTAAAAAGGAGATTTCTGGAATAATTGAAATTTACTCATTTACAATTTCAAATTTTTTATGTTAAAAAGTTTATATCAATATTTTCTAAACTGCATTACATGCTTGCTAGTTTACAATAACAAACGATATTGAAAATAACTCTTTCTGGAGTACCTGGATGGCTCAGTTGGTTAAGCCTCTGACTCTTGATTTTGGCCCAGGTCATAATCTCAGGGTTGTGAGATTGAGTCCTGTGTCAGGCTCCATGCTGACTGTGGAGCCTGTTTAAGATGCTCTCTGTCCCTCTGCCTCTCCTTTCTCTCTGTTTCTTTCCCCCTCCTCCCTCTTCCTCTCAAAAAAAAACAAAAAAACAAAAACAAAAAAACAAAAAAACTCTTCCTTGGGACACCTGGGAGACTCAGTCAGTTAAGCATCTGCTTTTGGCTCAGGTCATGATCCCAGGGTCCTGGGATGGAGTCTCACATCAGGTTCCTTGCTCAGCCGGGAGCCTGCCTCTCTCACTGTCTTCCCCTTCCCCTTCTTGTGCATGGCTCTCTCTCTCTCTGACAAATAAATAAATAAAATCTTTAAAAACAGCAACGACAAAAAGGAAAAACAAAACTCTTCCCTATGCTCATCACACCAAATATCAATAATTACTTTATAAACTCAGGTATATAACAGGACTTTTTACCCCTTCATTAAGTGGTCCTGGACTACTTTACACTTTGAGTTTTATGGGATTTTTAAAAATTTTATCCTGAAGTAATTTTAGACCTAATTAAAAGTTGCAAAATAGTATAAAGTTTCTACATATATCCTTCATTCAACTTCCCCAATGTTGTTATCTTAAATAACCACAGTGCAATAATCAAAACCAAGAAATCACCATTGGTACAATAGATACTATTAACTAAACTGCATATCTTATTCAAATTTTGACAGTTTCTCCAATTATACTCTTTTTCTGTTCAGCATCCATCCCAGAATCCCACATTGAGTTTAATTTTTTTGTCTCCTTAGTCTACTACAATCTGTAACACATCCTCAGTCTATCCTTGTCTGCCATGATCCAGTCACTTTTGATGAGTACCAGTCATTTTGTAGAATGTCTTTCAATTTGTCTGATTTTTCCAATGATTATATTAAAGTTGTACATTTTTAGCAAAAATATCACAATAAGTAAGCAAGGTTTTGCCTTTTCTTTGGTACATATAATCAAAGGGTTTGTAATAACAATGTTTTATTCATGGTGATGTTAACCTTGGTCTCTTGGTTAAGGTAGTGTCTGCTGGGAGATCCCAAGTTACTTTTTCTTCCCTTGGTAATTAATCAATATTTTTTTGATTTGTTAATACAGTTTTTCCAACTTTTTTTTCAGAGTGAAGCATCAGATGTCAGTCTGAGTGCTTGCCACTAATAACTTGCTTTTTCTAATCTGCTGTAGGCTTAAAACTCAAAATTTTGTCAGAATTTTCTCAAAAAAAAAAGTGGGGGTAAGGGCTTATTGTAGACTTTTAAAGGTAAGTCTTTTTGCTGCTTAGACATCCTTTGTGGTTACATTAATGTTCTTGGTTTTGATGTTTTCTATCTAGAATCTACCTTGTTGATAATGCCTGATAATGGACCCTTCCTTAATGGCACTTAAGTATCAGAAAAAAATATCCAAAAAAATCAAACCAGTTGAGTATATTTCCAGTTCAAAAAGCAAGTTTACTATGACAGCCCCTTCCCAGTTGGTGGTACAAGAAATTAAAATAGGAGGAGTTTGGCGGCCATTAATTCTGTTTATACTTAATTTCTTAGATGTGAAGAGATGTGACACCCATAAACCAAAGAGCTGCTTTGTGATGATAGGAACGGTAATTAACCTCTCTACATTTCTAAACTCTGGCTCCAAGCTCCAAATCATCTAGCCTAAGGAGCTGACAAAAGCGTAAGTCTTCATATTCGATCTTCCCAAAGCCATCAATAACAGGAAATCTCTTACTGAAAAATTATTCACTATATCATCAAACCCACCTCTCTGCTTCTATGTAGGATTTCACTGCAATCATTTCAGAAAGAGAAGCTGTGTGCCTTAAACTCCAAATCTTTCAGAGAACACTCTTTTCTTATTATATGCCTCATGTATTTCCTTTTCACTCAAAATATCCATGTAGATTAAACATATTTCCATCTACAGTGAGAAATATATTAAAATACAGCACACGTTAATCATATATTTAAGATCTTTTCATTGGTTTCTCCTGTTTTAATTTGATGAGGGTGAGATCCATCCCATTCTTCCTGTTTTATATATCCAAAGAAGAACCCAAACATTTTTCAAACAGCATGTCCTAAAAAAAATGTGATTCATGGTTCTCTATCTCCCTTATGCCTGGTTCTTAAAAATGATTGAGTCACTGTTGTTTTGTTGTTTAATCTGATAATTATGCAAGCACTAAATCTTACATTGGAGCAGAAAATGTTAACACACATTGAAAAACCAAAAAGCGTAGAACTATAATCTGTATGATAAAATGCATTACTCTGTTTAAAAGGATTGTTTTACAGATGCAATTAACAATCAGCGATCATACAGTTTAGACCGGTGTTTTGATGCCATCTGTTGGAATAAGTCCTCTTACTCTCTGGAATGAAGCTATAATTTTCAGTTTACAGTTTCATTAGGCAACATACAGTGTAACAGTCACCAAAAGAAGAGAAATCCTAAATACTTTCAGTTTTGTAGTCTTCCATAAACAATTAAGCATGTTGCTGAAATTTTCCAAAAGAGAGAGAATTTAGAAAATTAGCAACATGACCACAGATTGCTGTTTTATTTCAGAGCCTTAAAATATCACCAACAGTTCAAATGGCCAATGATGGTTTTCTAATTTTAGTTTCAATATTTGAAATGTGACTTCCAGCCCTTTTATTTATGCTTTTTTACTAACTTTTAAAAATGCTTGCCTTGTGCCTAATCAAGTTATGCCGTAATACCAGTGATAAAAGTTAACAAATAACCTGTCCATTAGGACACATTTCTGTTTGTTGTTATTAGCCTATTAAATGCCAGATCAAATCTTTGGGGCCCTTTAATACACTAGGGGGTGCTAGTTCTCTACATGTACATATTTATAAAGCAAAACTTTTTCTACAATTAATTTTTGGGAATTATAAATTTGGATTAAAATTCTAATAGAGTATGTAGGGTGCATACATATGAAGAAAACAAAAAAGAAAAAAAAAGTACTCATTAAAATTACACTCTGAATTAAACAGCAAGAGTCCAAGTGGAGTTCGATTTTAAACTATAAGAGGTAAGATCCATATGGTCTCAATTCATGATTCAGACACCAGTTGTTAGTATCAAACAAACCTTGAAAAGAAAGTCACAGCTTTTCAAAAAGTATAGTATTGGGCCCAAATGTCTTAATGCTATCTATTATGTCTATGGTTCTCCAAAAGAAAGACAAAGCAAAGGCACCAGGGAGAAAAGATTTCTTTACTAAATTTAGACAACTTATTTGAGATTCTCTTCCTTTGATTTGCCATTCAAACAGTCCCAAATGACAGTAAGTCACCATTAAGATCTGAACTTATGATCTACAGTAGGCTAATAAATTGCCTCAAGTAACTAATGGCTCTCTGTTATGACTTGTAACATCTAAATGACTAAAGTGCTTGTGCACGTGCACATACACACACACACACATACCAATGTAAGGAAGAACAAGGTTTACTTTTAATATTTTTAACAGAATCAAGTCCAACAGGGACATTATCCAAAATTCCATTCTATTTGTAGTATGGGGGTGAAGAGGATATATTTTTTCTTTCATCTTTTTGGGTTTAGTTTTCCTTTTCTGAAAAAACTAACCAATAGGATTGCGGATATACTCAAATTCAGGTAAAGTATACTAGCCTACAATTTTCCATCTTCCAAGTTATTTTGATTTTCAAGAACTTTTCTTCCAAAACAGAAGCCCAGGCATCTCTTTATCAATTGCCAGGATCTACATCTAACTCATTTTGCTTCTTTCTCTTCCCATTCCACCAAACTGCAGGCATTCATCTAGTCTCTCCCACCTCTTCTTAGTATAATAAGAAATATTCCAAAAAGTTGTTCCCAGGTTCTAGTATTTTCTGCTCCACCAAATGCCACAGGAGTACCTGGTAGTTCCTACAGACTTGCTATATATTGCTTGCAGTGGGAAATACCACACCCAGTAAGAGTTTGTTCAGAACACCTAGATATTATGGTAAAGACTATTTAAAAATATTTAGATGAATCATATCTCTAGATTACCTCCCAGCACATCAACCCACAGCTATAGCAAAAAGAGAGCCATGTACTTTTCCTAAACAGAAACATGAATCTAATGCTCCTGTGATTTGTTATCAACACAAACAGGGTATAACACCTGGGATGTATGAACAATTAGCCAAGACCTCCACAGGAGTCCTGAAAGGTTTCATGCAATGATTTTGGAAAATCTTAATCTGAGACCACCATCTGTTATTTTATGAATGTATATCCTCCAAACTCTGCCTAGTAGCAGCTTCACAGTTGCAAATACGGAAATGTTTTAAATTTGCATTTAAAAAGGCAATTTCATGGCTTCATTCTGAGTCACAACAGAGATTTGTCACAAACATCACGTTTTCATCCTGTCTTTGAGGACAGAGGCCAAATCTAGCATTGTTTATACCTTAGTATACAAGATGAAGGCAAGAAAATGGTTTTCAAAATAGTGGTAATTATTAGAGTTGTCAACTTCTACTGACAAACAGTATAAACTGTGTCGTTCTGTATTTGGATCATAGAATCTCAGAGTTAGAAGGGGCCTAAAAGTCATTTTATTAAACTCCCCATACATGAATCCCTCTTACTTATCACAGATAAGTGGCTTTCCAGTTTCAACTTACACCCTTCTAATCATAGAAAATCACTGCCTTACAGGCATAATTATTAGAAAGCTCTGCCTTTTATTGACATGATGTCTGTCTTCTCACCATCTTTTTTTATTGGTCCGGTGATGCTGTGTATCAGAGTTGTTCTTGAGTTTGTACTGCCTGGGATCAATTCCCAAGTGAGCCAGTTACTAGCTTTATAACCTTAGATAAGTAACTTACTTTCTTTAGCCCTTCAACATAGCTTTAGAATTTTTGACCACCTGTCCTTACCTCCATGGCTCTCACCCTTATCCCTGTAACCATTGATGAAAATTCCTGATCTTCCTGCCTCACAAATCTATTTTCAACATGGCCACCAAGAGTGATCCATTTCAAGTTTGGTCAAACTGAGTCACCCTTCTGATCAAAATTGTGCAATGATTTCACATTTAATTCAGAGTAGAAATTTAAGTCCCCACAATGTCCTCCATGCTGTCCTACCCTGTTACACTCTTATTTTATCCCTTCCCACTAGCCCCTCAGCCACTCAGGCAGCTTTAGGCACATTGATCGCCTTCCTAAAACTCAACACAAAAGACACATTCCTGCATTTCAGTCTTTGCTCTAGCTGTTTTCACAGCCCAGAACTCTCTTCCTTACCCTACCCCTGACTCTAGAACCCTGCTTCCTAATCCCATCTTCCCCCTCAAGTCTTTGTTTAGATCTCACTTTCTCACAGAGACTATTCTGACTTGATTTAATAAAGGCAAATTGAGCCCCATCCACCTCATCATTAGCACTCCTGATGATTCCCCTTACCCTACCAACTTTTTGTTTTTTTTTCCTTCATGCTATTTTTCACTTTCCAATTTATTATGTAATTTATTAACTTTTTTATTATTATCTTTCTTCACTGAAATACACTTCATAAGGACAGAAGCTTTGTCTATTTTGTTCATAACATCTTGTATACAGTAGGCATTCAATACATGTGTATCAAGGGAGTGAATGAATTTGAGGATAATAAGTTAATACATGCATAGCACTTAAAACAGTGGCTTGAAACACAAAACAATTTCATCTAATTATTACTATTACTGCTATAATTGCCATTACTGTTGTTGTTACTTTTTCTGTGTTATTACTATTATGTAATCATCCTTGCCTGCTTCCTAAACTGTAGTTACTAGAGGCCTTTGATCTATAGGATCACACCACTTCCCACCTTCTGGGCTAGTCCAATCACAGCTGACACTATATTAGAAGCTTGCTTTTTGGGACTGTTCTTCCTTTTAGTGTGGAGTCTACAACACCTACTCTACTAAAGCACTCTCCTCTAATTCTCACTGGCGCACAAGTCTGGCCATCTTTCCTACTTCGTCTTAATACCCTGAGCACCTTCTGCAACAGCCCTAAATCCCAGGTTACAGAGGTCTAATTTTAAAATACACTATTGTGTCACCATTTGTTAAAGGAGATGTAAACACTGTAAACAGCTGGACTAAGCTGTTGACCGTTCAGATGGATACAAGTGGTTTCTAAACTCTTTTCTGAACTAATCCTTCCACGTAGTAGTCAATAACTACTTATTGAATGAGTGAATCCTCAAAAATGACCCCAAAAGGCCCAATTAATGTCTTGGTTATTATAATTACCTTAAAATTGAATTTACTTATGCAAACATTAGGGCTTTTTTTAACAATTAATTTACATATGGTAAAGAAAAGCAGGTTTCTGTCTACAAGCCCTCAGAATGATAGTTTTGGTCTGGCAGTAAGGAGTCATGGTATTAATTTTTTGTTTCTAGTTTAAATGTGTGATTACTCCTCTGTTTTATACATCTAAGGAAGAAAAGACTATACAGGTCACTGGTTCTGTCTCTCACCATAAATTTCATCCTCCTTAAAAAAAAAGGTCATTTGGGGGGCGCCTGGGTGGCTCAATGGGTTAAGCCTCTGCCTTCGGCTCAAGTCGTGATCCCAGGGTCCTGGGATCAAGCCCCGCATCGGGCTTCTCTGCTCAGCACGGAGCCTGCTTCCCTCTCTCTCTCTCTCTCTCTCCCCGTCTACCTCTGCCTACTTGTGATCTCTCTCTCTCTGTGTCAAAGGAATAAATAAAATCTTTAAAAAAAAAAAAAAAAAAACAGTCATTTGGCACAATAGTGATCAAAATATTCCACATGGAAATGTTTCCAGTATATCTTTAAAAGGGAGAATTATAAGACTGAGAAGAACATGATCACCATAAAGATAAGGCATGGAAACATACTATTTGAAGATAATAAAAGGAATTGATGGTAGGGGATATTTCTGGAAAAAAATTCATACTAAAGAAGTAATTACCTTCAGATATTTGAGAAACATCACTTGGAAGAAGACCAAATTCATTTGTTTTGACTCTCCAGAGGCCAGAATTAGGTCCTTTGAGAGACATTATAGCAGGAAAATTTTAGTTCAATATCAGGAAAATCTACAAATTAATTAATGCAGACCAAATATAAAACTGTGTGGCTTTGAGAAGTCAAAAGTTTTCTGTCATTGAAGAAATGTAAATAAAGGCCAAACACCAGCATTAGTTTGCTAGGGTTAGATGACAAAAAACAAATTGGTTTTCTCATAGTTCTGGAAACTGGAAGTCAGATCAAGGTGTCAGAAGGATTAATTTCTTCTGAGGCCTTCACCTTGATTTACAGATAGCCATCTTCTTGCTGGGTCTTCACTTGGGCTTTCCTCTGTGCACACATAGTCCTGATGTCCCTTTGTGGGTCCTAATTTCCTCTTCTTATAAGGACACCAGTCCTTTAAAATCTCTGTCTCCAAACACAGTCATATTCTGAGGTCCTAGGGATTAAGGCTTCAACATGTGATTTTAGGAGAATACAACTAAGCCTCTCATACCACCCTTTCAAGATGTATAAGGGACAGACTCTGTAGCATGTAGTAGGGAAAGAAGTTATAATAGATATTACCAAGGATCTACCTGCTAGTTCTCAGTTCAGAAACTTGGAGGACATAAACAAAATCTCATTTATCTAAGGTCTGATTCTCTGAAGCTCTGTTTCAGCAAGTGGTTTGGCATGTATGGTGGGATTGTTTCATCTTTTAGCCCATCTTTAAAATGGCACATGCTAAATGTAAAACAGTCTGATTTTAATTGGTATTTGTTCTACACAAATAGTATTAACATAAGTAATTTCAGGGATACTATTTTTAAGTTACTATTTACTACATAAAATTTTCACAATACTAAGATTTTAAAAATAAATTAGTTGTCCACCATTCAGTCACCTATACTGATGAAAGTCTTCATTTTGTATTTCCCTCTTATCACCTATAAGCATGCATAACACATTGAGAGCAGACTGGGTGATAGCACTGGATACTAAGAAACTCAAGACCTTTTAAAGGAAGCAGCTACAGGAATTGGGAGTGATTAGAAAGAGATGGGAAAGAGAAGAGAAAGCCTAGAAATGAGTGAGAAATCTCAAATCTGGATAAACTGAATGGATAACAAGTATTTCAACATTAAACAAATATTTGTCAAAAGGTACAAGAACTGAAGTCAGGAAAACCAATTTAGAGTAGAGGCAAAGTTTATGAGCTGAGCATTGTCATGTTCTGATATAAGCAAATCTGCCCCTAAATTCTCCCCATAGGCAGGTGGGGTGAAAATACCTGGGGTTAAAATTAAATAACCATAGAATCAAAACCACAATGAGATATTACCTCGAACCTATCAGCATGATTATTACCAAAAAGGCTAGAAATAACAGGTTGGCAAGGATGTGGAGAAAAGAGAACACTTGTGCATTGTTGGTGGGGAAGTAAATTGGTGCAGCCACTAGGGAAAACAGTATGGAGCTTCCTCAAAAAATAAAAGCTCAAATACCAGATGATCCAGCAATTCTACTTCTGGGTATTCATCTGAAGAAAACAAAAACACTAATTTAAAAAGATGTCCATGTTCATGGCAGTGTTATTTATGACAGCTAACATATGGGGACAACTAAGTGCCCATCATTGGATGAATGGATAAAGAAATACTCACACATATGCTAGAATATCACTCAGCCATAAAAAAGGAATGAAATCTTGCCACTTGTAACAACATGAATAGACCTCAAGAGCATTATGTTAACTGAAATAAATCAGACAGAGAAAGATGAAAACCATATGGTCTCTCATATGGAGATTATATTATGTATCAAGCCGATACATACAGAGAAAAGACTGGTGGTTGCCAGAGGCAGGCGGTAGGGATGAGAGAAATGGGTAAACATTTTTCAGGATTTTCTTTAGGCAAATTTATATTGAATAAAAGAAAAGATGAGGTATATATATGTACACCTGCCCCCACACACATACAGACTATTATTTAGCCAAAAGAGAAAAGGAAATCCTGCCATTTGTGACAACATAGATGAGACTTGAGGTCATTATGCTAAGTGAAACAAGTCTGACAAAGAAAGATAAATACTGTATGATCCCGCTTATATGTGGAATCGAAAAAAGTTGGGTTCACAGAAACAGAAAGTCGAATGGTGGTTACGAGGGTCTGGAGGTAAGGTGAATTTAAAGATATTGGTCAAAGAGTAGCAACTTCCAGCTGTAAGATGAGTTAAGTTCTGGAGACCTCACCTACAGAATGTTGACTAAGGTGAGTAATACTATATACTATGTACTTGAAAGTTGCTAAAATAAATAAATAACCATTGAATATTTTTAGAGCTTTTAAAGGTGCAAGCCTTGAAGGCATCACCTTATTGCTGCTCTCTTAACACTCCAGGCATATTTAGCAGCAACAAAACTCACACAACTCAACTAAAAATTTAAATTGTGGGGCACCTGGGGGGCTCAGTGGGTTAAAGCCTCTGCCTTCAGCTCAGGTCATGATCCCAGGGTCCTGGGATGGAGCCCTGCATCTGGCTCTCTGCTCAGCAGGGAGCCTGCTCTTCCCCCCACCCCCATGCCTGCCTCTCTGCCTATTTGTGATCTCTGTCAAATAAATAAATAAAATCTTTAAAAATAAATTTAATTTGTATTTCCCTGATGCCGAGTGATATGGAGCACGTTTTTAAGCGTCTGTTGGCCATCTGGATGTCTTCTTTGCAGAAATATCTGTTCATGTCTTCTGCCCATTTCTTGATTGGATTATTTGTTCTTTGGGTGTTGAGTTTGCTAAGTTCTTTATAGATTCTGGACACTAGCCCTTTATCTGATATGTCATTTGCAAATATCTTCTCCCATTCTGTCAGTTGTCTTTTGGTTTTGTTAACTGTTTCCTTTGCTGTGTAAAAGCTTTTGATCTTGATAAAATCCCAATAGTTCATTTTTGCCCTTGCTTCCCTTGCCTTTGGCGATGTTCCTAG
>NW_022631050.1:3416819-3625478 GCF_010015895.1 Lontra canadensis | reverse complement strand
CTAGGAACATCGCCAAAGGCAAGGGAAGCAAGGGCAAAAATGAACTACTGGGACTTCATCAAGATCAAAAGCTTTTGCACAGCAAAGTAAACAGTTAACAAAACCAAAAGACAACTGACAGAATGGGAGAAGATATTTGCAAATGACATATCAGATAAAGGGCTAGTGTCCAGAATCTATAAAGAACTTAGCAAACTCAACACCCAAAGAACAAATAATCCAATCAAGAAATGGGCAGAAGACATGAACAGACATTTCTGCCAAGAAGACATCCAGATGGCCAACAGATGCATGAAAAAGTGCTCCATATCACTCGGCATCAGGGAAATACAAATCAAAACCACAATGAGATACCACCTCACACCAGTCAGAATGGCTAAAATTAACAAGTGCAGAAATGACAGATGCTGGCGAGGATGCGGAGAAAGGGGAACCCTCCTACACTGTTGGTGGGAATGCAAGCTGGTGCAACCACTCTGGAAAACAGCATGGAGGTTCCTCAAAATGTTGAAAATAGAACTACGCTATGACCCAGCAATTGCACTGCTGGGTATTTACCCTAATGATACAAACGTAGTGATCCGAAGGGGCACGTGCACCCGAATGTTTATAGCAGCAATGTCTACAATAGCCAAACTATGGAAAGAACCTAGATGTCCATCAACAGACGAATGGATAAAGAAGATGTGGTATATATACACAATGGAATACTATGCAGCCATCAAAAGAAATGAAATCTTGCCATTTGTGACAACATGGATGGAACTAGAGCATATCATGCTTAGCGAAATAAGTCAATCGGAGAAAGACAACTATCATATGATCTCCCTGATATGAGGGAGAGGAGATGCATCATGGGGGGTTAAGGGGGTAGGAGAAGAGTAAATGAAGCAAGATGGGATTGGGAGGGAGATAAACCATAAATGACTCTTAATCTCACAAAACAAACTGAGGGTTGCTGGGGGGAGGGGGGTTGGGAGAGGGGTGGTGGGATTATGGACATTGGGTAGGGTATGTGCTATGGTGAGTGCTGTGAAGTGTGTAAACCTGGCAATTCACAGACCTGTACCCCTTGGGAAAAAAATATATGTTTATAAAAAAAAAAAAAAAAAAGTTTGTGGGGCAAAAAAAAAAAAGAAAGAAAAAAAAATTTTAAGACCCTCAAAGAGCTTTTGTTTATTTTAGTTATATGTATCAATATTTGTCTTATCATAAATTACAACTGAAAACACTTAAATATTTATGAACTCTTTTAAATAAAAATGGCAAGTCTATTACATATTAACACTATAAACAATATTTTATGAAAACATATTTTCCCCCAAAAAAGTGAGAAGAGTGGCACTGTTTTACATTTTTATAAAACTTAAATGTACAGCTTCATAGGAAATAAATTCTCATATTTGTTTCTCCCTTCAATTTCTCATGACATGTTGTTTTGGTAAAAGAATATGAAGAAAATACAGCCTCACAGAGATAAGCTTAAGAAGGGGGGAATATTTTAATAACATTTTCAGGTAATTGTAAATATTTTTCTCTGATACTACACCAAAACTCAATAAGTGGTAGCTTCTGAAAAGCGAGTTGCAATATGGAATCTGAAACCTACCAAAGAACTTTTTAACTATCCCATTAAAAGCCATGGACCTATCTTTCCCTTTCACGCATGCATTTTTTGTAATATTCTGAATTGGTCATTTAGAAAGTATCAGTTTACTGATTTAGATAGATCTTCCAAATATTAGCTTATTTTATTTCATAATTCCAAAAAATCACAGTGGCGAATATCATTTACGAACCCATTACAGGAAGATTTCAAGCTCATGGTAATGGAAGATACAAGTCTCCCAGAATCCTAATTTTCTTTCTCAAATTCCATTATTGGCCCAAATATTCTGAATTATTTTCTTGAAGAGACAAAATTACCATATTTATTTTTGAGAGACTGTCTGCCAAATAGCCACGTTAGAGTGACCATCTTATGTAAGCCATTCCTTCAAGTAAAAAGGTGTTCCAGAAAAAAAAAAAAAAAACAGATGGTGCAGCTTGTAACTCAAACAACTGCACAGTGCTTTTCTGCAAGACACCACGGTACATAATGGTACACTTGCCGAGTTGCCTTATGGGTACTTCTCATTCACCAAATGAACAATAAAAGGGTGTGCACTCAAGGGTCAAGATTAAATAATAATTAATAAATTTATTATTCATTAAAAACATTTTTAAGTGAAATTGGCTTTATTTTTTAACTGCAAGTGCACAGTGGTGAAGGACACGCCAATGGCTGGCAGAGTTTGGTGCCACTGAATAGTGGTAGACACCAGCAATTTTTAACTATGGTTGCTTTTGCATCATCAGTGCAAATATCAACACAGTGAAGAAGGCAAATATCATCTTAGTGTTATTATGCAAATAGTTTTGACTCTGGAATCCCTGAATCTTGAGAAGCTGCTGGAGTCCCTAAACCACATTTTGAGAACTTCTGGCCTAAATACTTTATAATGCTTTCTTAAAAAATACAGCAGTCATGTTTTCACTAAATGATTTATCTCTGGACACACAGGCCAGCCCAAGATTACAGGTCTGCGGGTGATGACATTTAAGGGTTTACAAATGAAATAGCCAATGAATCCTAGAAACAGAAAATCTTGTCCTGCTACACACGCACGCACACACGCGCGCACACACACACACACACACACACACACACATACTGTTCCTAATATTTTCCTGGTGTCTTGTGTTTTAGACTTGAAAGGAAGCCAAAGATCACTAAATATCTTAGAAAAGCCTCTAAGAAAAAAATCAGACAAATATAAACACACACACTGAAAATAGAGACAATGCAGGGAGCAAAAATTAAATATATAATTAGTTTCCTAACAACGAGGTAAGAAAACTATTGCAACCATGAAACAAGAATAGAACAATAAAGAACTCATGAACCCTTAAAAAATATGATACCAAGACTTTAAGAAATTCAGTAGCATACTTAGAAGACAGGGTTGAGGAGACAGAGTTGAATTTGTTCTACATTACAGAATCTAGAACAAAAAGACAAAGTAATGGGAAAGTAGGAGAGAAAAAAATAAGTAGAAAATAAATCCAGAAATCTTAAAATCAAAATACTGAGAAAACATTTCTTCTATACCTGGGCAAGTATAAAGGTAGACTACAGACATTTTCAGACTTAAAAGGATTCTAAAATATTTACATCCTATCCACTTTCTCAGGAAATTACTAGGACATACGTCCATCACAATAGGAGACTAAAGGAGAAAAACTAGACAAAGGATCCAACCCAACAGAGAAGTGAAGTGAATTCCTAGAATTATGGCTGTGGAAAATTCCAGGATGGTGTTTATGTACCATCCTTCAGTACAAATCTGGACTGGAGCAGAAGGAAGGAGGGCTTCAGGAGGGATGCCATAAGACAAAATGAAACTTAAGAATTACTTAGCATACTTGACCATATGAAGATGGATATCATTCAGACAATTTAAGGAAGAAAACCTAACTAAAAAATGTGAGGCAATGATTGAGTCCAGGGTGGGGGAACAGTGACAATAGCATACCATATATAGCACAATTATGAAGAAACTTTACATCATCATAATGTAAACACCAATTATTCATTTAACCCAAATGTCCCAGAGGAACAAGAACACAGTGAGTAAGAGGTCTCAGGGACTTATGGTTTTCATGATGAATTTTATTAAACTATTTGACCTTTTTAGCTATGTGTTTGACTTTGATAAAAATTAAATTAAGAAAAAATTACGAGTTTACAGATGACCTTCCACCATGTACACCTTCTTGGCACTGTCAAAAATGACTATATAGTCATTGCTCCTCCACCAACTTCCAGACCAACAGTTCTCAAACTTTTCTTTTCCCTCTGGGACACACATGACAAATGATAACCCATGGATGTTTTCATTGTGCTAAATTTAACGTGCTGTTTCTGTCCTGCTTAAGAAATTATATCAGGGGGCGCCTGGGTGGCTCAGTGGGTTAAAGCCTCTACCTTTGGCTCAGGTCATGATCCCAGGGTCCTGGGATCTAGCCCTGCATTGGGGGGGGGGGGTCTCGGCTCAGCAGGGAGCCTGCTCCCCATCCCCCACCCCCGCCTGCCTCTCTGCCTACTTGTGATCTCCGTCTGTCAAATAAATAAAATCTTAAAAAAAAAAAAAAGAAATTATATCAGAATACAGGTGGCTAAGAAAGATTACTATAATTTTTTTATAAATTTGAACAGTGGTTAATGTGTCAAAAATTTAATATTCACAAATATCCCTACTTTAACTGTTCTTAGTAAAAGATCGACATACTTCACAACCAATCTTAATACACTAATGTGTCATAATATTGAGCTTGAGATGCCTACCAGAGTCAGGCATAAGAAAAAAAATAAACCTTGTAAACCTCTCATTTGTGTCATTTGTTACTTTTGGAAGAATCATGGGAGCAGAGAATATTTTTATTATTATTATTATTATCATTATCATGAGAAGCAAGAGAGCCTGCATGATGGTGAAAGATAACTGATCCTCACTCCTCAATATCTAACAGATCAATGTGAGTAGAAGGCATCTGTGGCAAACTGTGAAGGATGAGTCATTTATAGGCAACCATTACTTAGCTCTAACCATTTACAACCATGCTGGAAGAGAGACACATTCTCATTCCATCTGTATCTTACACTTCCACATCCTAATGTGAATCCCTTGATATGCAAGATGTAAGTCACCATAGATGTATACTGCATATGATTCATATTTCTCAGACAGTCCTGATTTGCAGACTGACTCTCCCTTTTAAACTTACAAACCATGAAAATCTCCAGCATCCAACATTTCCATACATAAACTTCACTTCCCATGATGGCTTTTCACAACTGGAAAATATATACAAATTCTGTATCCAACCATGTACAACTGATGATGTATTCAAATCATCAGTTCAGAAAATAAGATTATCTCATTTGTTATTTAATTCAGTTGCAGAGAAGCATAACTCCTTTTCTTATTGGGCCATGTTGTACTACTTGGACTGAGCTGGTGCCCAGTGATCAGGAGGGTGGAGATCATAAATGTTAGACTTGGCAATGCTTCTAAAGGACTGAACAGTGCACGACATAAGAGGATACTGTAGCTGTAATTCAAATAATATTTTTGCCTGCTCCCTTTCCTCCCAGATCCCATCCATCTCTACCAAGTCCTCCTTGAATAGCCTTCCCTTATCTTTCAAGCACATTGTTGGAGTGTCCCACAAAGGCAACTTCATTTATGCCACCTTTATTCAGACACGTCCCTGTCTTGACATTTGGGTCTCAACCTTCCTACCAGGCTCAGAGGAAAGAGATTTCTGACCTGATGTATGAAGATCACACCCTTTATTTATCCTGGACTATACAACCATGGTTACCCCTCCTGCACAGTCAAAGTCTGCCCTCCTCAGCCACATCCTGATTTCCCTGCCATAAAACAAAAGTAAACAAATGTTTCATTTTACCTTGTGCCTTCTTCTACCTGCTGCACTATCACCCCTTGGTATCCTTCCCATCCTTTCGCATTCTTTATGTGACTCTTCGTACATCTTGTCTTCCACTTCACTCCCAACTATGATTATAATAATGGAAATGTGTCACATTCCTATTCCATTCAGTTTACAAAATACTTTTACTATTCCTTTCGGACCTCACAATAACCCTGTTAAGGAGGTAGAACTAAAATGATCCTCACTTGTAAAAGAAGAAACCGAGCTTCTGAGATATTAAGAGAAATACTCAAGGTAACATAGCCAGTAAGTGGCACAGAAATTTAAACTATATTCACTAAGCTGTGGTCCAGCAGCTTTCCACTGTTCTAGTACTTCTGGAGCTGCAGGGATGCTACTAGGTTCTTGCCAAACCAAATGATAACTCTTTTAGTCCTTTTATCCTTTTGTTTTTCTTTGCCTTTTGAGAGTATATTGACTAAGCTTCAAAATCCTTGAAACAGTCTTTGTTCTTTTAAACTCTTTCCCCAGGTTTTCGGATATTCAATTTTCGGATTCTTTCTCTAGTTTGTTAACCATTTATTCTTTTTCTTCCTTTCTGTACCACCTTTCCAGATGAAAAGATTTTGCTAACACTTAACTTTCTGGGAGTTTATTTTGTTTGTTTTTTTATTTTTTAGGTGTCTTCCTCATGAGTCCCTGGCCTTACACAAATGACTTTATATCTGTTTCTAAATTAGAAACTTAAAGACATTTTAATATTCACCTATTTTTTTTTCTGTCCTGGGCCATATTTCACCAAGTTTCATAGTTTCTTTCCTTGTCTCGTGCCTGCTCTTTCTTTCCATCCTCATCACTACCATCTATCTCCAGGAGCTTACCACTTCCTCATAACTAGATGATTCTCTCTATAACAGTTTAACACCCAAGTCAGTCTTCCTAGCTGTGGTCATTGCATTTCTGTTCTCTCAGTCATCTTGCACCCTGCTGCCAAAATATTCACCTTAATATAAGGTGCCCCTAGTGGCATTGCCTCCTCAAGGACATCCATTCAGCCCAGCATGATCTGGGCCTTACTATATAAGGCTCTTTGATGAGATAACAGTGTCATTGCTTGGAGAGGCTATGATAGTAAGTGCTATTATTAACAAGGGTCCAGACAAGAAAAAGTATACTGTCAGGAGTGTCCATTGAGGAAGGAATATATCAACCAGGTTTGCAGGGGGAGGCAGGAGAAAGCAAGATACATGTACTTAGTAACAAATGAGGGTAAGGAGCTATATCGAGGTCAGGCTCAAGTTTAAGGTTGGGCTAGCCAGCCTGTTGCCTTAGATCCTAATTTATGAGGGCACTAAAATAAAACAAGAAAAAAAACTGTATTGAGCAGAACGCCCCCCCCCCCACCCAAGGAAAAGACTATATGCAGTGGAAGAAACTGCTTTTTTAAGCCACTCGAGGTAGGCAAAAGTCAGTGGTGAGACTGCCAAAGGTCAGGCCAAAAGCTTCATAAGAAAGTTAAGTCAATTAGCTGTAGGCTTTGCATGACTGCAAGGGGTGGGCAACTCTGGGCCAGAACTCAGTTGCTCAGAACAAAGGTAGAGAGGCTGAACACTGCCACTACAGGGTGTGCTTCCTACTTCTCCCACACATCGCTAATGTGTATTGAACAAATATTGGTTTGAAGGGGTAACTGGCATTACCCTGTTTGGGAGCCTCAGTCTTGCCCTGGATTAGGAATGCTTAGAAGTTTAGGATGCCTGGAGTTTAAGGTTTATCTAGCAGAATGCGGGTTAATATTTAACAACTGAGTCTCCAGGAGAAAAAAAAGCCCTAATTTCTAGTGTTTGCCAGTTTCTGTAGTATAAATACTCTCCATTTGATTTCAAACTACCAACATGATGATATCATTGAATGTGGAGCTGGGAAGAGATGTGTGCAGTTGGCTCTCACAAGCTCCTAGGCTCTAGCACACCAGTGACATAGGAGAAAATGGCTGGGACAGAGGCAAGAAAGGTCAACTAAACCAGATCATGGTGGACCTAGTATGCCAACTTTTGAAACAGAGATTTTATTCCATGGTAAAAGGAAACAATCAAAGGTTTTAAAGCAGGGGTAGAACATGTTTAGGTTTGAATTTTTACAAGTCTCACTGTTAACTTCCAGTGGATCCACACTCATTTATTTGTTCCCTTTTTCAAACTAACCAAAGCATATTCACAGACATATCTTAAAATACGTCCAATAAAAGGTTACTACCATAATCATAAAAACTTATTTCTACAAAACACTTCAATTTTTTTAAAAATAGGGAGAAAGAACATAGACAGATAAGAAAAACATAAATGTTCAGTGAGTATATTAAAAGCTTAATGGTCACTAGTAATATACAGTAAATTCAAATGATGATATGGCATTTCATATATCAGACTGTAAAATAATTAGAAGGATAGCAATAATCAGTGTTAGCAAAGGTATATGGGGGATGAGAACTCTCATACACTGTTCATGGAACTAGATATTATTAAAAATTTCTGGAAGGTGATTTGGCCCTATGCATAGATACAATATGTCTGACAAATGGACATAACTCTGTCTCATGATTTACACTTCTGAGAATTATCTTAAGGAAATAATTCCATAAATTCATGAATTTATTCATTGTAGCATTGTTTATACTAGCAAAAGAAATTTGAAACAACCTAAAAGGTAGGCGATCAGTTTAATATTTTTTATGCCACATCCATATATCAGGTTACTACATGGCTATTTAAAACTATAATGTAGTTATTTTATTGATATAGAAACTGTATATAAAATCTAAGTATTTTTAAGTGAAAATCAGGTCATAAGATATATATATTCATAAGTATACATTCTGAAAGAAGGTACAATAAAATAATGATTACATAAGAGGAGGGCAATTAAAGATTTTAAATCTTCTTCTCTATGTGTTCTATTTAAAAAAAAACAAATATAAATTATTTATATATATTATCCTCTCAGCTTTGATGGTCAACATAAGTACTCAAATAGAGATTCTCTGTGTCTTCCACAGGATTGATATCCATGTGTTATTTACTTAATAAAAGCAAACATACATAACATATCACTATATACCAAACAGGATTCTAAAGCATATAAAAATGTAAATTTAACTTATGGGAGCTTTCCAATAACCCTATGAGCTGGGTAATGCTATTATCCTCAGTTTACTGATGATGAGGAAACAGAAACACAGAGGACGAATAGGTCACACAGCTGGTAATTAGTAAAGCTGACATTCAAATCCAGCCAGTCTAGATAGACCACTGACACTCTTAACCACTATGCCGTATTGACTCTCTTGTAAACTCACTAATTTCCTTACCTGAAGAGCGGAACTGATAATATTAGCTATCTCCTGGACATCCCATTGGGTTTAATTGAAATCCTGCATGAAAGAACTTTAATGTCTGGTGCAAAATTACAATTAATAAGTGTTAGCTTTAATATTAAAAATGATAATACTCCTACTCAAGACCTCAACTACCACTACCAATTCACTTCACTTATTTCCCACTCTACCCCAACACATACCCTCTGATTTATTTTTTAGCTATCCTCCAAAGACATCATACTTATTCTATATGTCTGATGTCATACTCATGTCTCTGCTCATGCTGATGACCTCAATGAAATCAGGTGACTAGACCTATCCAAATCACACTGGGCTTTAAGAGCTTAGCTCAGGTCCTTTCTCCAATTACTTTAGTCTTTTCTGACTTTCTATTACACTATACTGTTTAATATATGAGACATGTTTAATACATGAGACAATTAATGTATAATTAACTGGTAGTTCTCTCTACCAACAATACAGTAAGCTCTGTGAAAGCAGGGACAACTGTGAGAACAATTTTTTCCCTGAACTCCTCTTGTCACCTCCAACCCCAGGAGGACAAGACAGCTATTTAACATATATTTGCTTCATTTTTATACTTATTCATGAAAAGATACCCATAAAAACAGAAATTCAGTTTATCTAAGTTTCCCAGCAGTTTCTTTCCAGAAGAAACAAATGAATCATACTAAAATCAGGAGGAGCCTGACATCCAAATGCAAACACAGAGAAAAATGCACAATGTATAATTGTTACTAACATATACTATTAATTAATAAACATACAATATTAGTAATATTATAATTAAAAATAGCTATAGATATTTACTGCACATCTCCTCTATGTCGAGCACTGTGCCAAATGATTTATAGATACTACCTTTTACAACCATAGTATTAATGGAAATAGTCCTTGTAAAAATGGCAAATGAGAAACCTTAAGAACTTGCCTCACGGAGCTCAGAATCAAATCCAGTTTGGTCTGATGCCAAAAGGTACTCTTTTTCTGTTTGTCTCCTTTCCTCCCACATCTTTATAGAAGGTTGAGATTTAGGATTTGTTTTCCTATTTCTTAAGAATACCAATCACATCTACCTTCCCTGCCAAAATCTGCCTTTCTGAAAATTGGGGTCACTAGAGAGCACTGTTTCAGATATTCTTCCAGAAAATTTAGTTACAATAGTACCAGAGACTCTTTGTTTTTAAAGGAATCACTAATTAAAGGCAGTCCTCCATTCTGGGCACTGTTACCATGAAGCTCTGGTTATCTACAATTATTAGAGTGATTAGGGAAAAACATGAGTTGTGCAGTAAAGGACAGAAGAAACTGTCTGAGCTGACTCTTTGGAAAAAGTCTATCTATATCTCCTATATCTTCAGTGACAGTGTTTATGGTCATAAACACCGTCACTGAAACAGTCCTTAGAGTCTTTGTTCTATAGGTGTATGGACAACTTTATATGGGTATTTCAGCCTGTGGTGCTGAGCTATAAATAGAAGCAGAGTGGTTCAGAAGAAACACTCCAGACAGCCCACATAAAAGTTGTTCTTTGAGTCCCTCTCTTGGAGCATCCCGCTTCCATGATATATCCCCACATACCCTTAGCCCCATACTCTGAGCCACTCTTGGACCACTCAGCTGGAGCAACTGCTGAGCAATTGCATGGAACAGACTACAAAACTTTTACTTTCTTCACACAGACAGCTCTGTTAAGAGATACACATCTCTGAAAAACATCAACAGCCATAAACACACACAGTCAGTACTCATTAATAACTCTCACCATCTTCAAACCACAGAAGTTTAAGCTCAACACAAGGTTGAATTTCCACATCAGGAAGTATGAATTTCCTCATTCTATTTGCTTTGTACTTCTAAGCTGTCCTTGATGCAGTAACTAAATGTTTAATATAATAAATATTTTAGGAAAAAGCAGCTATTTTTAAAGCATGAATGGTAGTTTTATGTAATACTTACTTTTCCCCAGTGTTTTGTAACTTAAAGAAGTCTTTCTTATGTAAAGGATAAATTTTAAAACGAGTATGATATTTTTATAGGCGTAACAGGAGCACATGTAATTCATTTTCATGTAGTTGAAATTCATTAGAGACTGGCATTTAACGACTTAAAATCTTTTCTGAAAAATAACCTTTGTAAAAATCCTAAGGCCTTCCCTCCCCCTTGTGCAAATGTTGGCTTTTGTTATTTTTTTTATAAGCTGCATATTGAATTTCCCAGGCTGTGTTTCTGAACAGCAATCTACTGAAAAAAGTGCAATTATTTTTTTTCACTCAAACATGCATTTGAGAGAAATGAGTAGATCAGATAAAGAGCTGAGATGCTATTCAACTCAACCTTGAGTCACTCTCTGTCTCTTTTAAAAAAAAAAAAAGGGTGGCAAAATCAATACAAACCAATAATAACTTCACATTTGTGGAAGCAACATGAATGGCTCTCCAAAATATTGAGACACATCCAAGTACATTTTCGTAGAGCTGATATTTATCAGAAGTCATTTGCCCTCAAGCAGATGCTCCCTTTCATTGTGCTCCTGTCACAAATGACTAAGATTTATGACAGACAATTACAGCATCTGCAGTTAGCAGCCTTATAATCAGCACCATTATTTAACGATTGGTGCAATAAACTGACTCCTGTTACTGTTTATCAGATATCAGTCAGTTCTGGCCATTTTCTTCAGCTCCCAAATCACAGTATGGTGCAGCCACTGCCTTTTAATGGCTAGGCAGAAGCAGGAGCATTTTCACATTTTTTACAGACTGCCGAGGGAAAGAAAAAAGCAACCAATTACATGTATGTATGGTGCCCTCTCATTTGAGATGCCCATGTATGTAACTATCTCTATACAGTTCTAAACCTCTCTCAGGAGAAAAAACAGCCTTGACTGTGGAGAAGGGCTTTTTATATTTAAAAACAAAAAATAAATAAAAGCAAAAAACCTTCTCTCCTTTATTTTTTTTTTAAAGTCCTCTGTTTAAATTTCCATGTCTTTTTGGAGTATAAAATATTCCTCTACTAGGTCCACTGTTTTCTCTTCTACCATGGTTTCAGGTTGCCTTTCACAATCAGAAAAGAGCTATTGTCCCTTAAAAATATTTGTCAAGGAGCAGAATTTTTCTTCCAAACTCTGTTGAGGCTTTATTCAGAGAAAAGTGTTACACACACAATAGGACTAAGTTTTTCATCAAAAAGCCTACATATAAAATAGGCCATGTGTATGTGTTTAAAGGTCATCCATACATTAAGGAACTCCATCTTCCTAAATATACAAACATACAGATGTTTATACATTCTTTAGAGTCCTTCCACCAGAAACACCACACATTTATGTATCAAATATGGGTGGCAGGCAACAATTCAGAGGCTTATTTGGAAGACAAGACTTCAGTATAATGTGGGAGATGGTATAAAGACTTGAGTCTACAGTCAAAATAAAAAGCTTAAGTATGCTTCTGTTGATGTTCAAGTGTGAAATGCTAGAGAAATTATTGAAAGGAAATAAAACTCAAACCCAGACCTTTCTGATTCCTGCCTTTTGTTACTTTTTTCTATAACCAAACGAGCTAAGTTTCTCAGTCATATCCAAAAGCATTTCATCCGATGACTTCATTTTAGGTATTTGATAATATCATATATGCCCAGGCAGAAATACTGATGAAGCTGCCTTTGTAATGTAAGGTCTAAGTTTCATTCACAAAGTTACATGCTTTTCTCAAAGAAAACAAGGCACTGGAGAACAACTTAACTGACCCCAAAGAGGTCAGTTTTCCCTCCCAGATTTTCCTCCCATGCATAATGGGTTTCATCCAGTTAACATGTAAAATTGGTTATTTTCTAAGTTGAAGCTTTTACAAAGGCTTCACAGGCCTTCACAACCTAATCCTTAGAGTTCCACATGTGGCTTCAGCAGTCAGTGAATGATCAGAGTGAAGGCTCCTAGACTTTTCAAGTCGGAAAGGCCTATGTATGTTTCCATGCAACTCACTCATTTGAGAGACAGTGAAGGTAAGAGAAAGTTAATTGATTTTCATCAAAGCACAGAGCTAAATGTTAGTACAGCTATGACTAAACCCCAAGTCTATGGCTTGGCTGGCAACGTCCTTTCTGCGAAGTCCATCCCAAAGAACCCAGCTGCTCTCCTTGTGCCTGGCATAAATCAGCTCTTTGGCTCTGCTAAGCCAAACCCCTCTTTGGGTATTGTGTCCAGTATCCCTCCAGATTACTCTAGTCCTTGACTCAAGGAAACAAAAGTTTCCATAAATCTGCTAGACACTTACTTCCCTCTTCAGTAGAAAAGAGAACCAGAAAAGAGCCAGAAAAGAACAACTATTCAATTATACAAATAACACTTATTTCATCAGTGGGAACCAAAGTTGACTCAAGTTGCTGGCTTTTAAATTTCTAATATAATAATTTGGTACCTTGTATAGATACTGTTTATTTGTTGTTGTTGTTCTTGTTTTGAGAGAGAGAAAGAGAGCAAGGCAGGGAGGGGCAGTAGGAGAGGGAGACAGAGAATCTTAAGAAGGCTCCGCAAACAGTGTGGAGCCCAATGCAGGGCTCAGTCTCACAACCCTTAAATCATGACCTAAACTGAAATCAAAGATCGGATGCTTATCTGACTGAGCCACCCAGACATCCCTGCTGTTAGGGGTTTAAAAACTATTTTGTACAAGTGACTGTAAAGTCAAACCAAAACAATTTTATTTCATCAAATTGGTAGCATCAAATAATTCACAGAATTTTTAGAATCAGAAATAAGCCCCACACCCAATCTTTTTGTGCTGGTGATATATAGAAATATATTAATGCATAGATAGGTCTTTCATTCCACTTTAGTAAGATTGGAGAAGTATTTTGTATGCATCAAAGAAGTTGGTGTATTTTCTACCTTTGGTCTTCCCCTTTCTGCTGGGTTAGAAGGAAAAATTACCCAGCCTACAGCAAGTTACTGCCATTGGAAGCCAATGACAAAGTCATAGACACTACAGGCTATTTAGCTGGTACTCCTGAGAGGCCCAATCTGGGTCAAAATTATTCACATAAACATATACATGAGGCATTTCAGTAACACACTTCAACATCAAGTCCAAGGGCATTTAACTGATGACCATAATGAGCCACAACAGATTTGACTCTTAGCAAAAATTAATTGATTAATTAATAATAATAATTTTAAAAATAATGGCAGGAGCACATGCTTCTTCAGGACCCTTATCTGGGGCTATTCAGAGCAGAGTAGGGGGAAAGGAGCACCCAAAGAAAGTAATGCATTGTCAATATTCCAACATTGGATGGCTGATGTCTAAGGGCCACATGGCGCAGGAGCTGAGGGTCAGGTTCCTGAGTCAGCTAGACCTGGGCTTGAATAAGGCTTAGGCTTGATGAGACTCTGCTAGAGCTCTTCATCTCAGAAGGTCCCTCTTCTATGAGGTGGAGGGTAAGAATGGGACAGTGCATGTAAAGCAATAAACACTGTGTGAGGTACAAAGCATTGCTGTTTAAATGTTAGCTGCTAAAACTATTATTGCTGCTATTTATATATGACATTCCAGACTGAATTCTTTGGCAAACGGAAATTTGGACTTTAGAGTCAGGTTCAGTAAATAACCCCCCACTGAACTTAGCTGTGTAGAACTGTCACATTAATCGTAGCTAAAATCTATATACTTCATCTATCAATTAATGTATCTAAACAATGTGTGTGTGTGAGAGCATGTGCACACACATATATAATTATTGTTGCACTTCACTGACTTTGGTTTGGCTCTAATGTGAATAAACTGAATTTACAGAACATAGAGAAAACATGAAAATATTACACAGTACATGATTTCACTTTTTTATTCAGTAACAATATCCCTCTGAATCACAATGGAGCTGTCAATATGATAAAATCCTGTCTCTTCCATTCCAAAAAGTGGAGTATATACCTTTTAACTTCTAATTATCTTCATTTTTTCTAATTTTTCACAACCATTGACCCATAAAAATAAGGTTGAAGCGATTAGACAAGGACAAAAGGCTCCCCTCAAGAATCAGAAATACAAGTTGTTGAATAACAAAAGTAAATCAAATAACAGTAATGAAAGCCAAGGGTGCCACTCCTTCTTAAGGAAGTCATGAGACTATCTCATGATAAAATGAGGAGTCTACAGAGAAAAAGCTATGGACACTCTGGGTTCTAGTCCAGGTCCACACTTATTGGCTGTGTGACTTCAAACAAAGTTCTTAACCTCTCAAAAGGCTCAGTTTCCCAATCTGCAAAAACAGGATACTAATAATACCTATATTGTTGTCTTGAGTCAACATATATAAAGTGAGTAGTAGCACACAGCCAACATGTAGTAAATACCCAAAAGTATTTTCTCTTACAATAAAAGTGCTACCAGTTTTCTTTCCTTACTATGTTGTTCTGAGCAAGTGTGAAATGTCTAATAATCATGTCCTGATCTAGTCTAAAATGGTCTTCAACAGAAGAAAGTCTATTATAATTAGAAATAGGTAATTTTTATGAGAAATCTTTTAAATGATGTCCAAATCTGAATTTTTGCTCAAAAAGCACCTTCATATTTTTGTTTAAAAAAAAAATGAGCCTACAAATCAATTCCATTAATCTGATTCCACTGCAAGTGTTGACCAAGCCTCAGTCTTCACAGTAACAGTGGTGGTAACCACGCTGGTGCTGAAAGGTGTCAATTTTTCCATATATTACTTGGCTAAATGTAAAGTAGGATCCTTATGAAAAGGATTTTAAGTCTCATCTCTGTTCTTTATGGATATTCTTAGATGCTATCTCATTTTAGTGCCTACTTATAAGAATTGATTTCCTATACCCAGTGATAGTTTCACAACTCTGAATAAAGCCAGACTTTAGAGAATTATTCTTTTTGTAAGATAAAGGGAATAAATAAATAAATGGATTATTCTTATTTGTTTCATATCTGAAGCTCATTCATCTATCTTTGGGTCTGTGTGTAAAGCAGCATACAGTATGGCTAACAGTGTAAGCCAGGTAGTTTCAAGGCTTCCTCACACCTTCAAGACTCCTAAAATGCCACTAAGTCAGTATAAGATTTGGCTTAAGAACACCTCTTAAATTGTGATAAGAAGTTCATTTTACACAACATTTTCACTATAGTTGAGTTTTACAAAACCTTGATGGAGTAGATTGAAGAAGGAACTATTATACCCATTCCAAAGAGGAAAAAGTGTGATTTAGAAAGGTCCCACAGTCACACAGCTGTGGTATGCTAGAACTCAGGCTGTTTTCTCCATTTTGCTTTCCACTATTCTCACTAACCATGATTTATTATTTTGGTTTTGGTCACACTAAGCAGATTTAGTGTAAGAAACCTGAATTGTGGGAGATAGCTCTATCCTGCATGACCTGGGGCAAGTAACTAACAATAGCGATTGATGGTAAGAGTACACCCAGAGAACCAGACTGCCAGAATGCAAATCCAGCCCTGCCCATAGATGTGTAATTGTGGATAGTTATTTTGCTTTCTGAGCCTCTGCTTCCTAGTGTATATAATGGAAGAAACTGCCTTTATAGGGATATTGTAACATTTATATGTTATAGGGATGAGACATTCCTTCTAAAGGTCTTTGCACAATTGTTAGTATACAGTAAGAGCTCCAGAAATATTAATTTTATTTTATTTATTTTTTTTTATTTATTTATTTGTCAGAGACAGAGGGAGAGAGAGTGAGCAAGCACAGGCAGACAGAGAGGCAGGCAGAGGCAGAGGGAGAAGCAGGCTCCCCGCGGAGCAAGGAGCCCCATGTGGGACTCGATCCCAGGACGCTGGGATCATGACCTGAGCCGAAGGCAGCCGCTTAACCAACTGAGCCACCCAGGCGTCCCAGAAATATTAATTTTAAATAAAATTTGACTAAAATATCTACCTCTCAAAGTTGTCTATTATATTAATAACATAGCAAATTAAAGGACTTTGTATCAATAAACTGCTATACCACATTTAAGAATCATTATATTACTCTTGCTGTCAGCAAGGGCCCAAGCTTACTTTGATTTTTGTTGAGCCTTCAATTTATGGCCTTACCTTGATCCAGGTATTTCAATTCCCAAAGTCTGAGTGTTTCATTTGTTTGTTTTTTTAAAGGGACAGAATATGGACGAGAATCTTGATTTCCCTCCATACCACTGAGATCTGAACAACTCTACCTCACTGCATGGGCAAGTCTAATCCCCCAGTAGTCACTAGAAGGACAATTTAGATACCAGCACTTGAAGCACAAGGGCAGTGGAAAGATCAAGAGCTTCCCTGTCGATTCAGGAGGAACTGAGTCAAAATGGAGAGAAACTGAGAGACTTTTTTATTTAGTACTTTCTCTGGCTCCTGTCTACACATAGATATCCAACCTAAAAGTTTACATGGCCCCTGAGTCATTTCAAACACACTCTTTAGAAGACATTCTGCTAGAATTCGACATCTGAAACTAATGATGTATTATATGTTGGCTAATTGAATTTAAATAAAAGAAAAAAGAAGACTCTCTGCTAATAAACACGTGGGGGTAAGACTATAGAATTATACCTGCTACTTAGGCCTTGCCCTTCCTTTCCAGTTTATCTGATGTCAAATCCATCTGTTCAAGTTTTACTGGGACTAGCCTTTGTTTATGTTTGTTTTGTTTTGTTTTGTTATGTTTACTTTATAATTATTAATTTTTAATTTTATTTTGTGCGTGAAATCAAAAGAAAAGATTTCCTGCTCCTCTGTTTAGGACTGGAGTTGCTGACAGGGGTTGTGTTCCAACAGTGCTCAGTTGCTCTGAGGACAGAGCTGGAACAGAGACAAGTGACTCAGAGACAGTTCAGGCATTCTCATTTGCATGCACCATTTGTAAAGTCTTGAGAGCAACCTCAGTAATGCCATGGATTAAGGTATTTATCAGCTTTAGAAAAAAAAATTGTACTCTACTGTCATTCCTTTTTATTTTAATAAATATTCTTTGTTTCACCTTAAATTTGTAACTGTGTATTCTTTTTCTTAAAGGGGTGCTCCTTATTTATATAAGCTTTAGGTATGACCCTGAGTTGTAGAGGACGACCCAGGCAATGAGAAAGACAAACAAAATCTAGTGCTTTTGGGGTTTCAAAGAGAGAACCACAGTTACACTTCCAAGTGGGAAAAGGCTAGAAGCATCAGACTGTTGGATAACTTGGTAAGTGACAAGGGTGACCCAGAATACAAGATGTAGCCCAGAGGGAAAAAAGAGATACTGAAGTTTAAAGGCACTTTAAATTGTTGATTAATGAGTGATCTAGATCTGGTAGGCTGTTTTGAACCGTTTTTGCATTTGCTTAAACTTAGAATAGCAGTTCATGATAGTGACTTCCAAGATGCTAAATTGTCCACATCACCTCAAAAGTTAACATAGCTTAGATTACAGAGCCACACCAAATGGGTCTGAATCCTAACTTGGCCACCAACAAGCGGTAAGACTTGTGCCCCCATCTTCCTAATCTGTAAAATGAGATAATAGTAACATCAAGCATGTAGGCTTGTTAAGAGGATCAAAAACAATAAACCATAGACAGTACTTCCCATGGCGTCCAGCATATGAGTCTCCCCAAATGTGAGCTCTTTTAACCATGCCTCAAGTCTCCTCCTCTAACCACCACAGCTACCAATCCCAGCTGTCTCTGTGGTACTCTCATTTTCCACATTTTGGTTTTATTGTTTTATCTTCTTTTAAATATACTGTTTATGATTTTAAAACTAATATATCCTGCTTCTATCAAATTTGGGGAAAAAAAACAAAAAACAGAAAGGAGAAAGTTAAAATAATTTAGTTATCTCTAACGATACATTCATTCAAGCTGCACATCTTAAATGTCTATGTGGGTCAGGCACTGCAGTGGGCTCTGCCACCTCTAAGTCCTAATGTTTTCCCTGGTCCACTTTTCTATTTATTTTAAAGGAATCTACTTTCAAATTCTACTCAATCTATCCAAATCAAGTAACTAATCTTTCTAACATCTGTTCAATCAAGTAACTAAGGCTAATTCTGTTCCTAGGGCAAATTTGACTTCTATACCTATTGTTTTAACTACCTACATCACACCTCATTAAGATTAACCTTAATCATAATACTAATAACTGTATTGTTTTATGTGGTACACAAAGTTCTTTCATCCAGTTCACACTATAACCCTGTGTAGGGACAGAAGAGGAACATCAATATCTGCAGCTTACTGAGGTTTACAAGGTGAAGGAGGATGTCTAAGGGAAATAAAGCAATTTGGACTAGATCACAGAACTAGGATACAATGGGCCTGGGACTGCACCCTGGTGAGCATGTGTGGTGATGCCTTCGATCCTGGAACTGCATTTCAGTTCTTTGCAGCTAACTGAAACTCTTTCTATTTTGAATGGTATGCCCTCTGCCCAGTGGATGGCCCCTTCAGCTCCCATTTCTAATCAAAAGAGTGTCCCAGACCTACTCCTAGACCCAAGTTCTCTGATGAGCCATTGAGATTGAACCCTGGGAAGAGCCAACTCAGAAGCCTTTACCACAGCCTTAAGAGATAGTCCCCAGACAGAGGTGAGTATGAGAACAATTTTCTGGTGACAGTTCTCTCAAGATAGCCATCAAGACTCTTTTCCAATATGAAATTTGAAAATTAAATGATATGTACAAGCATTCTCTCCTCTTGCACAACAAAGAAAAGTAAACTAAGATTAGCAACAGGCTAGGGAAAAGGGAGACAGGTTTGCTGTTCTGAGCAAACCATCACTTTCTTTTGTGAAAAATTTTGATAATTAACCATGTATTTATTTTCTTATAATGAGTTTTAAAAATAGTGCACCACTAGCAAAATAAAAAATGCTTATAATCCTCTGAAATTAAAGAATAAGTCTAAGAGGAAGGGAAGAAAAGGAGGGAAAGAGTTCAGTGAATTATTCAACCACCTTTCCTCATTAATGGTAGAATGTTCTGACCAACTAATAAGCTATTACAGTCCCATCAACTAAGATGCCCAAGGGAAAAGCCATCTGATGTTTTTATTAAATTAACCCTATATGCTCTGAGCCAATGTCAATTAGGAAGTGTAAGAAATAAAATAAGGAAAAAACTTGGAAGGACATTACAGATAGATTTCCATGAGCTCCAAATAATATATGGAGTAAAGAAGAGAGAGTAGAAAGGGCAACTTAAATTCAAAGAAAGATATGAAGCCAAAGGTTGTTATGGGTATTCTGAAAAAACCTTAGAGTAAGGTCCACCAAATTCCACAAAAATGTGATAGAAATTAGTCTGCAATTTCTTCAGGAAATTCCTTTAACTCATTAACAGAATTCTGCAATTTATCTAGTTGTACCTAGGAATAAGATTGTCAGAACATTTTGTGCTGATGTAGACAGCAATTTTATTCACTGCAGGCTCTGGGTAATTTTGGATCTCCAATACGAAGTCTTTAAAGAAGTTCAGGAAATAAAGAAAATTTTTTTTATCATTGATTCCTAGAGGATCAGGTATCAAGGTATCCCTTGTCTATCCCTTGTCTAGATTATCCCTTGTCTATCCCTTGTCTAGACTCTGTTTACCTAACAAACATGTTTAAATGTTTGCCATGTATCAGGTATAGTTCCAGGCACTTTAAAAATATTACTTTAGGGGCACCTGGGTGATTCAGTGGGTTAAAGCCTCTGCCTTCAGCTCAGGTCATGATCCCAGGGTCCTGGGTTCGAGCCCCACATCAGGCTCTCTGCCCAGCGAGGAGCCTGCTTCCCTTCCTCTCTCTTGTCTGCCTCTCTGCTAACCTGTCTGTCAAATAAATAAAGAAAATCTTTAAAAAATATATTAATTTATTTAATCCTTACAATAATCCTCTGAGGCAGGTGCAGAGAGGCACAGAGAGATTAATTTGCCCAAGACTGTAACAGTGAAACTGGCTCCAGACCCAAGCCATTTGGCTCCAGCATCTGTGTGTCTAAACACCACTCTACTTAAATGAAGGAATGAGTGAAAAATCAAGACACACATGAATGCCTTACCTGGAACTTTGGTCATTCATCTCCTTCCTCTCCGCCAGTGTTTCGCACTTTGTCCACAAACGCTGAGGTTCTCTCTTCCAAAAGACAATCCTTCAAGCTACCATTCTCTTGTCAAATTTCTTGAAGAGAAGTCCATACACAGTTTTTCCACTTCTTTACCAGCTATTTATTCCATAACTTCATGCAATCTTGTTCCCTGCCCTCTCCTTCTTCTCTGCTAACAATGTTCTCTTGAAGGATCTCTGAACTGCCTTATTCAGTACCCTGTGTCTCAGGCTCATTCACCTCTGCCTCCCAACTCCTTAACAGACCCCTTCTCTCTTGGCTCCTGTTGTCCTGGCCTTCAAACTTCCTTTTCATTTATTACTCTGCTTCTTTGCTGGCTGACACTTCTCAAAATCTAGCCTTCATATAACCCCCATTCTTTTTTGTCCTACTTTATCTCTAGGCATTACATTTTTTTAAAGATTTTATATTTATTTATTTGACAGAGAGAGACACAGCAAGAGAGGGAACATAAGCAGAGGGAGTGGGAGAGGGAGTAGAAGGCTTCCCGCAAAGCAGGGAGCCTGATGTGGAGCTCAATCCCAGGACCCTGGGATCATGACCTGAGTCGAAGGCAGATGCTTAACGAATGAGCCACCTAGGCACCCCTCTAGGCATTACATTTTAAAACAGGCTCATATCCTCCAGTGGCTTCTATTCTTTACATTAGTTTCTAGAGTCTGGTGAGTCCACTAACCTGACTTGTAAGAACCCAGAAGGTGGGTCCATCTCTTTGAGGATAGTCATATTAACCAAACACCACAAAGCTACTGAAAATGTTTTCTTTTACAATGAAGTAGATTGTCAAAGGGACCTCAATTCAGAGCATTATATAGGAAGCTAAATTAGGTCAATATACCAGTTTGTAACTTAGAACAAGCAGTATTATTACAAAAAGTAATGGCCACTGGAATTCTCTAGTAAATGCATTTTTTTCCCATAGACCCTCTAGGTGGGAAGACAAATTATAATCAGAAGACTGCTAGGTCCGCATGAAATAAGAAAAGGATAAAATAATTACATGAATCAAATATTTAACAGCATCAGGCTGAGATTTACAGGTGTATCCAGCTGCACCACAGGGCAATAGCTGTCAATGGGACCCAGCAAGTAGAGTAATTGGGTCAGACACTATCTCCTGTGAATGAATGGGTGAGTAAATGAATGAATGAAAGAATGAATGAATGTTAAACAATGGTCCTGAAATTATTTATGTTTTATCATTAAATTATAGTTTTTTGTTAAAATCTTGTCCCCTTTGCAAGATTTGAGCTGCAAAATGACAATGGCCACACGTGTTCATCACTATATCTTTACCATCAAGCATAGTACCCAGCATCTAGTAAACAGAAAGCAACAAATGTTTATTAAAGTCTTCAGACATTTATAAATATAAATAAAACACATTCCAAAGTTGGCTTTGATGAGAGTTACCCAGAAAGCACTATTGTGTGTTTTGTCTTGCCTTTCAGAGTTTGTTAGGTCAAATTGATAGAATGCCTTAATTTCAAATGTTTACTTTTGGCTGATATTTTTGAAAACTGTGAAATCCTAGACTACACGGTTTATTTTGTCTATCTTATTTCTATAAATTTCAACTACTTATTTGTCCTACCCAGTGACTAAACCCCAATGAAACCCCCACCCCTTTATCTTTGATGTTTCTCATTCTTAGTAGGGGGAGGATGCAGTAGCAAAGAGAGAGAGTCACAGAGTCTGAGTGCCTATGGGGGCTCACCCAGGGCACTCATGGGGTTAAAAGCACTGCAGTAATATTAAGCACATGTTTCAAGTCAGCAGGGTGCCAGCCTGAGATGTCCTCAAAGCCTAATTTGATAGATATTATGCCATACACTGCTGCAAGTAGTAATGAAGAAAGTAAAAATTTTATGGATGAGCAAAATAGGAGCTCTTATGGATGGAGTGTTTTTAAATCAGGTGTATAATTTACCCAGTGTCAGACCACATGTAGAGTGCATTACTCAATTGAACTTACAAGCAGATAGGAAAGCAGTTTCTTTTAATAAGCACTTCTTCAACTTATTGGCTCTACAATTACTTGCACCAAATTACCAGCAGCTGCTGCCTGTTTGGTATTTTATCCTAGACAAGGAGTTACATTAGTTTCTAATCAACAAGCCATTCAAGGACTCTTTATAATTTTTAGCTTAATTCCACTTTTATTTGGAATTTATTAATTGAAATATCCAATATTTTCATGACAGTATTTTGCTTAGCTTTCCTTAACAGGAAACCTATTCAACTGCTGAGGTGAAGGAGAAAGGGGAGGGAATATACTCCCAAAGTTATTTCTGATATTACTGAGAACATTGTGTAAACTCTAATGGACTTACATTGTGTTATAGTCTAAATTTTGAAATTTCAATTGCTTTTGTAAAAATAACGACACCATATTTAAATTTCTTTATACTTGGAGTCAATAAATGGTTTCCTGCCTCTAAACAGCATATCCCCATGCATATGAGTTAACTGAAGATGAAACATTAACCAACTCAGTTTAATACAGGGCTTCCCAACCCTGGCACTATTGACATTTGGGGCTGGTTAATTCTTTACTGAAGGGATGTCCTGAGCACTGTAGGATGTTTAGTAAGATCCCTGGCCTCTACTCACCAGTGGCACCTCCCCACTTCCAACACCCCAGTTGTCACAACCATAAATATTTGCTGACATTACCAATCACCCCAGATGATTTGATTTAACAGATTGGAAGAAATCAAGGTGAAAAGGGCTTCAGAAACAGTGGTAAGAAGTAATGTATTTTGAATTCATTTTCAAAGTATTCTTTTAAAGACTGTGTGTGCACTAGTCTATATTTCCTTGCCTTTGAGGAATCATAAAATGAATCTGCGAATGAATTTAATTCTTCAAAATGCAATTATTTAAATACTATCTTATTTTAAAGCTGTTTTAAGAGTCAAAGGCAAAGTGCAGTGGGGGGAGAACCAAGAACTGTTTATAGCTAAATAAAATAAAAATCTGAATAACTACTCACACTGTAGAAAGACCCATGGACTAGATTAGGCAAGTGTGATTACATTTTTACATTAGTAAAACCAAGAATATAAAATGTGAGGAATATTTTATTTTTGAAAATATATTATGCATTATTGTCAGCTTTAAATTATAAATCAGAAATATATGAACATATAAATGCTAATACCTAATGATAAATCATTAAAATGCCAAATCCAATTCAAGATTTTTCTCATAGGGCTTTCAAATCCATAGCTGTCTTTTTAAAAGACCAGAATCAAAACTGGTAATATTCAGAACTACTGGAGAATCATAGACACACTGAAGAGCAACAAAAGTAAAAGAAAACTGAATTGCCATCCCAAAGTCTACGTCACTAAGAACTTGCCATCTACCATCTTCCATTTAGAAAGATGTTGAAAGATCCAGTAAACATACAGTTGAAGGTGGTTCCTTCTCAGTGTAACACAGAACTCTGAGGTGCAGAACTTGAAAGGTCACTTATACCTATCAGGGCCTTTTCCCAACAATATCCTTCAAGCTTTGCAAACTTTAACATATATACCGATCACTTGTGCATCTTGTCAAACTGTGGATTCTGATTGAGTGGGTGTAAGACCTTAGGAAACCTATTTTTCTAACAAGCTCCCACTTGATGCTAATGCTACTGACACACAGACAAATCTGAAGAGGAAAGATTTGTCTACAACATCCCCACAAACTGATCATCAAAGCCTAATCTTAATCTTAGGGGGCCAATGACAGAGAAATCCCTAACTCCAAAAAATAGGAAGACATTTGTGTACCTATTGAAAACTTAATTTTTGGATTCCTTCTGGAGCCAGTACCCAGACCATGGGAAACTGCAGCCAACTTAAGAAAAATTTTACACAATTAAGCAAAAGTATTAAAAAAATAATTGGCTCGATCTCAACCTATTAAAGTTAATCCAAACTGGAGTCCTTCTTAGTAGTAGTTGATGAAATTTAAAAAAAAAAATACTTGGATCCTCATGCAAACCATAGTTTCTGTGATAGTCTAGGGATGCATTACCTTTTTCTTACTCCTGTGTCTACATGACCCCAGTTGCATCCTGAAAAATAAAGAACTGGCATACCTCTGGTACAGACTCTGCAATTATAGCCCAGCCCCTTAAAGAAATTAAACTTATCAGATTTTTAGACAATGCTGGTATATTTTGACTATGCTGACAGAAACTTGTCACAAATCTGTTATTTTATGAGGAAATAAGGAAAATGACATCAAGTTAGTAGATCCCCTCCTTTTCAACAAGACAAGAAACATATCCTCCCATCTCCTAAAAAAGTCAAAAAACTTTCAGTTCCCAGGATCCTCAAATGTTGACCTTAAAGGTAGACCTATAAAAGCACCATTAATTTTTGATCATAGTTTGCAGATAATCTAAATCTTCTATTTTACACTAGTGGTTAACTTCAGCCTATTTTGTGGCTATCTTAATCCTTTACTAAGCAGGAAGTAAAACTCAGTAGTTTCAAACAATGAGTTAAAAACCAAGAGCTAATGTGTGATCCTGAAGTCATTTAATAATTTTATGATCACTGTAAATATTCAAAATATTGACAACAGACATATGCTTGGGCTTTACACAATCAGAAAAAAGTGCCCCAGCCAATCAGAATGTACACTATCCATAGGACATCAGCACAGCCATTCTGGTGGCATGTTGGCTGCGTATCTTCCCACCTCTGAACAACAGGAAGACAGAAATCCCTGTGGTACACAGTGCCATAGGACAGGTTTATCATAGTTAGACCAGGAGAGACTTTTATTCAGAATAGGGATTAATGTGTAGTTTTCTCCAGAGTGAAGTTCTTTGTGAATTAATATTAATGTCAACCATATTTAACACATTTATAAATGTTCAGAAAGCCCACATTTATTCAGTGTGATAGCCCCAGATTTGTAGCTAAGACAAAAGTAATAGATAGCTATAAAAAATCTTACCAATTTGTACAAGTGGCTAGAAAAGTAGTAACTAAACCTAGTATAAGGTAACATATTTTATGATAAATGATTTCAGTATATAAAATGAATAGCTCTGAACTATCTTCCAGCGGAGAAAGTACATACATGGAAGTCACTGTTAGTTCTCTGAAGAACTAACTAATGGGCTTACACTTTTAAATGCCATGTGAAATTATGATTGTCACATAGCAAAAATGTTAATAATGAAGTCAGTGAAGGCACAAGCAACAAAGGAAATAGGAACTAACATGTTAGGAAGGTTAAAGTGTTACTATTTGAAGCATATTGAAACATTGGCCTCTTTAGCCTGGAAAGACAACTGTTCAATTGGGTACTTGATTAAAATTTTATATAACTATAAATGTTCTAGGTAGTGGTCACATAAATGTTACTCAGTAAAATGGTGGAGTAAATATAAATTACTTTAATTTCAGCAAAATAAGGTTAGGATACTGAAATGAAGAAGCAGAAGTAGTTGATAAAACACAGCTTCACCAGCATCATCTCCCCCACTCCCTACTCGTGCTAAGCACTGGGCTAAAAGATGAAGCAATGATAAAGAGCAAAATATATATGGTTCCTTCTCTGTTAAGTTTAAAGTCAACTGGAATTAGTTGACTGAATAGAGTTACAGATAAATAGTAGCTGAAAAATTACACAATATAAAATTATAGCTGAGATCAAAGTTCTAAAGAATAGGCACATGGTCCTATGACAGTGTCCAGATGTAGGTTTTGACCTAACTGGGAGAAAACACTGGGAAAGACCTAACTGTTTATAAGTGTGCTGATATCTCAAAGATGGGTACAATTTGAGGTAACTGTGGTTAAAAAGCAAGGACAGCCATTAAACAAAGCCAGACTATCCTTTAACTTTCAGAGAACTCTAAAGTGTTCAATTTAACCAACATTCATGCCCACTTTCATGAAAGGTGCTTGAAGGACAAACTACTAGAATCTCCAATGACAACAAACACTGGGTGAATAACACAGAAGTCTGACCAGAAAGAAAAATTATTTAGCCATAAATAATACAGAATCAGTATCCCTAAATAGAGATACTTAGTTAAATAATGTGCACTGCCTCCCACAATACAGCTAGCATGTTGAAAGGTGGGAAATCTACACCAAGTTAGAATGGTAATATAAGTTGCCCCACATCATGAAGCATGAAACCAGTTGGCTTTCTTCTAAAATTCAATGGAAAGAAAATTAATAGAATTTGATATGGCCATCCTAGCACTTTCTAATTTGTCTTAGATCATAACTATCTGTGAAATATCTGCTTGGTACCAGAGTGTGAACTTGTGGTGGAAGCATGTTTTTTATCTGTGTATCCCTGGCAGAAAGCACAGGGTCATGCTCAAAGCAGGCAATCAATAAATGTTTGTTGACTTGAAAGACAATAGTTAAGGCTCTAATTTATCTAACACAAGTCATTGACTAACAATCATTATCTACTTCATTTGTGTTGGTGAACACTGACATTTAAGGATGTTCTGTTGATATATAGACCAGATCCCTCCCAAACAGGAACACAGCCCTGCTCTCCAGCTTGACAGGGCTGTCTTTACCATCTGACGCTCTTGATCCCAGAATATCCTCCTTCTTGCCAAACATAGTCATTAGGTCCAAGTGCATATTTTGGGGGCTCTAAAATGTTGACTTTAAACTTCAACAAAAGACGTTTTAGTTCCTTTATTTCTATTTTCCTTTTAAAGATACCACTCTGGAGTTGGCAAAATTCTACTCTGATTGATGACTGATATCCTGGTCTCCAATCTTGTACAACTCCATCACCAACTTCCCTGTGAAGGGGTTGGAAACTATTGTGAAATTTTTTTTTTCCCAAAAGCTAGGTCTTCCAATATTAATGTATGTATACATTTATTTATATTAATAACATATTTATAATATATAGTATATATTTATAATTTATTTACATGTATTAAGATCTAGTACATAGTCACAGTAGAAATTGTCTTAAATAACCTCTCTTTATTCAGTTTATCAGCTTAACAAATGTTCTTCAGTCCCACTATAAAGTATGCTGTAGCTGATGCCTAAGGCAAACTTTATGTCTATAGCTATTAACTCACTCCCTAGAAAATCTAAACACAATTGGAACTTCCATTTGCACTGTAGGCTTACCAAGAATCAGCTGGATTTGTTTCCAAACCTGTATATTTCAATTGTATTTGCTATTGTGATTCTATAATTTTAATTAGATATGAGTCAAAAAATGAAAAGATGTAGTATAATAAATATATTGAATGCTTTTCAATAAAAGCAAGTAATTAAAAAGTAATTCCTGTCAAATCAGATGTGGGAGCCACAATTGTGGCTTTAACTTTTTATCTATAGCCCTAATTCCAATGTGAGAAATTGGAGAAAATTATACAAGTCTAGAAGTGTTTTGCCTGGAGACTTCTTCAGGTGTGAATTTAAGCTTTGCTCCAGTTTATAGAAATCAAAACTGGACATACTATATAATATATTATGGATGTGGTTTATGTAAGAAAAAAAGAACTGAAATCAATGTATCAATACCCAAAGAAAATATACTAGCCCAACATTAAAAACCTGGTAAATGAATATACATGTACATGTTCTTGGTTAAAATATTTTAGTTCTATTAGTACCATTCTTACTGAATCTGTTCTTTAAGTGACTTCTCAGTTAATCAACTACTTGCAGATCCCAATCACAAGAAATCAGAGCTACTGCATTTAGGTCCTAAATTTGCTTCTTTTATCCTCTTCCATGGAAAATGCAAACCCAAAACAGGTATATTTTTCTTTTATCTCTCGGAAGTTTTTTCTAATTCATTTGACGGTCAGACTTTTACAAACTGCCATCCAATTTGGTTGCTCAAACTAAAAACCTGTGAAATGTCCTTAATCCATTGCTTTTCCTTATCATCTATATATACTACATCAGCAAATATTATTAATTCAGCTCCTAACATATATGATAAGTCATTTCACTTCTTTCCACTGGATTATAAAATGCAAGAGGAGAATGGCACAAAATGAAGAGGTAAATAGGTTTGGTCATGGAAGGTCTTGTAGGTCATAATATTTTGTTCCAAATATGATGGGACAGTATCAGAAAACCCTGGCTGCCATGTGGAGAAAGAATTATGAGGGGGCCAGAGTGGGAACATTGGAAAATTACTGAGCTACAAAGAATTAATCCCCAGTGGTGTCTTAGGCTGGATAGTAAAGTTAGTAGAAATTGATTAGATCTGGCATATATTCTAAAGAGTGGGTCAACAGAACCCATTGAACCCATTGAACATTGAGAGTATGGATGTAGCCCAAGTTTTTGTTTGTTTACTTTTGGTTTGCTTGTTTTGTACGCTATGTTTTTTTAACCTCATACCTGGTTGAACAGAGAGACCATTTAATGAAAATGAAGAGGGGGTACAAGAGCAAGTTTGGTAGTGTAGCTGGAGAAGCAAGGGTAGGAACATGTAGAATCAAGAACTTTGTTGCCAGCAGGAAATAAAAAAAATAAGCAATTGGATATGAGTTTTTAGTTTTAAAAAGTTGGGGCTATAGATATGAATTTAGAAATCATCAGGATATATATGGTATATAAAGCCATATGACTAGGTAAGATCAACAAGAGGTAATTTATATTAAGAATTACATAACAGGGGGCGCCTGGGTGGCTCAGTGGTTAAAGCCTCTGCCTTCGGCTCAGGTCATGATCTCGGGATCCTGGGATCGAGCCCCGCATCAGGCTCTCTGCTCAGCAGGGAGCCTGCTTCCTCCTCTCTCTCTCTGCCTGCCTCTCTGCCTACTTGTGATCTCTGTCTGTCAGGTAAATAAAATCTTTAAAAAAAAAAAAAAGAATTACATAACAGAAAGCTAAACAAAAGAGTTGATAAAGGAGACCAAGGACAACAGGTAGAAATTTATAAAAGTGTGCTGTCAAAGAAGCTACATGAAGATAATATTTCAGAAAGAGAGGGATTCAATGATAACCAAGAGCAAAAGTAAAATAAAGTCAGAACTGACCATTGGTTTGGCAAGATGGAAATTGTTGGTGACCTGAAAAAGGAGACTACAGTGGGGTGGAGGGAACAAACCTGTTTGCCATGAGGTGCAAAAAGAATGGGAGATGGGGAAGTGGAGCATGAAGAATAGACGACAATTTTGCATGTGGCTCTCCACTTTTCCCAAAACCATTTATAGAAGAGACTATCCTTTCCCCATTGTATAATCTTGGGTATACTGTCATAAATTAATTTAGCATTGGAATTTGTATCATTGAATTTTGCTCAGAAAATAAAATTTAAATGTCCTGAGAGAAAGAAAGAAAAGAAAAAAAGAGAAAAGAAAAAAGAAAAGAAAGAAAGAGGTAGGAAGGCAGGAAGGAATAAAGAAGACCGGAAGGAAGAAGGGGAGGAGATTGTGTTAATTAACTAGATGGGAGGAGGTGTCCTTTTATCATTATACATATATCAAATCCTCACAATGTATACTTTAAATATCTTACAATTTTATATGTCAATTATACCTCAATAAAGCTAAAATTAAAAAAAAAGAATAATCCTTTAGAGAGTTTTGCTACACAGGGGAAATAGAGAAATAAGGCCGTGGGTACAGAAAGACCTGAAATCAAAAGAGTTTTGTTTTTATGGTGAAATTATTACATGAGTACCTTGAATAGGTAAGAGGGGACTGGCTCCTGTGTACAAACAGGACCTGACCTGAGGAAGACAAGGACAGCGCATCCCTGTCCACCATGGGAAGACAGAGTACATGATTACAAACACAGTTATGCTGGTAGATCTGGTGCTGGAAAGATGAGTTGTTTCTCTTTTGTGAATTGTGTTGAAAATGAGAAGAGAAGAGAAGCTGTTGAAGGTCTGAAGAAGAAGTTGGACCAGGTAGTGCCAAGGGTCCACTTGATGTCTGTTATCTTACTTATAAGTAGAAACTAATAAATACATAAATGTGTTTTCTTTTACTACCAGTGCTCAGATTTGCTGTACACATTTATTATATTTATTATTTATTGTATATCTTCCCAATAAGGCTAGAATCTTTAAAACATTATATCCATTGATCTTCTCCAGGACCCTCACTCACATTGCCTGGCATGTAATTGGTACTCCATAAATATCTGTTGACTGAATAAATTAATTTGGTATCCACAAGTACCTAAAATATGCTTAACATTGAATTCATTATCTCTTATTCATTATCTCTCATTTAATCCCTTCATGTATACACCTATTCCTCTACTTTGTATCCGATCATAGTTTATCCAATCAATTTTCCAGTCCAGAAACTTGGAAGTCATCATACAACCTCCCTCATTTCACTCTCCATGCCCTGTCAATCATCAAATTCTGTCAACTCTGCCATTTAAGTATTTCTAGGATCTATTTACCGTTCTCCATTCTAGCAGCCAATTTCTTGGTTCAGGTCACCATCACCTCACCTGGATTACTGGAAAAGCATTGTAACAGCTCTCTTGGCTCTCATTTTATCCCTCAGAAGTCCATTCTCTAAATCTTTCAAAAAAGTGTAAATTTTATTATGTCCTTCACAACTTTAAACCACCATTGATACTTTAACAAAACCCTCAGGAAAAAATCCTTTTTAAAAAATGGTTTATGACATTTTTCTTAATCTGGCCTAGAACTCTGGTTCACAAACAATTTCAATTCTCTAATTAGTGGCTTTCATTTAGCTCTTGGGTCTTTGCACATGCTCCTTTCTCTATCCGGAGTACTCTCTTCACCATCAACTCATACTTATCCTTTCCTTTTCAACTTAGAAGTCACTTCCTCTAAGAACTCTTCCCTGATTCATGGCATTGGTTAGGTACACTTCCTAAAAGCCTCCTGTGCTTATTGGGGTTCTATAACCTTCCTTTATAGTATTGTTCCACCCCAAACCCAGATAGTAACAAATAAAGAATCAGGTAGAGTCTAAGGGTTCTTAAGGTGAACGTATTCCTCCATCCTTCTCCCCCAGCCCCTTAAATCTAAACAACAAACAAACAGGAGGATAAAGGGGAGTTCATTTGCTGAGGAAAAAGGAAAGTGTTCTCACTGGTGTCCTCTGGGGTTGGCAAAATTGGTCTGAACAGCTCTGTGATCATGGGTCATGAGAAATTGGTGAGAAAACCCCTTTTAAGGTATTTTTCTCTTTTCAAATATAATTTAGAATTTTATAAGTAAATTTCTCAGAATCTGTGATCTAGAATTATTGACGTTACTTTGTTCTCCTTAAAAGCGAAGCTCAATATATTTGTGTTTCTAATTCACCTCAAGCTCTTTAAATAACTAATACCCATTTCGAAATACTTAGGTAAATATTTGGGAAAAGTGAAAAGTGTAATTTTCAACTCTGCATGACTACTTCATGAATATTATGGTAACTTACAGAGAGTAAGAAGATAATTCTGAAAAGTCAAAGTAGCATGGCTTATAGAAAAAACATTTGATTAATTTTAAGTGAACAAGTACAAACTAACCACTGCAAATTCCACAGCAAACCCAATCATATGCCCAGATTTACAAGTAAAACTTCCCAGTTTTCTCATATGTGCCATTCTTCGGTGGTGAGTATTCAAGACTGAGGCAGCATAGTCAAATTCAAAAGGCATAGGAATAAAGGAGCTGAAAGAAAACAAAGAGACCCTTGTAGATAGACTTATTTATTTTTAAAGATTTATTTATTTATTTGACAGAGAGTGCACAAGCTGGGGAAGCAGCAGGCAGAGGGAGAGGGAGAAGCAGACTCCCCAGCTGATTAGGGACCCTGACGTGGGGCATGATCCCAGCATTCCGGGATCATGACCTGAGATGAAGGCTGATGCTTAACCGACTGAGCCACCCAGGTGTCCTCATAGATAGATTTAAAGCCCAAATTAAAATCACATAATCTCATCTCATCTCACCTCTATTTACTTAAAATGTCACCCTGATTCTAATTATTTTGAAAATAGTTTGTGATTTTATTTCTTGTAGTATAATCATATAAAGCATATGAAAGCACATTATACAAAGATAAGCACAACATGGAGGTTTGTCACCGTCATTAAACAAGCAAATATACTCGTTATGTTCTAATCTACTCATCAATAGGGAGAAAACAAAGCAGCTGCACATGAAAACTGATCTGTTAAATAAGGTCCTAAAAATATCACTCTGAAAAACTATATGTGGTTGGTCTTAAGACCTCTATATATATGGCATTGCCTTGGGCAGTATTTACCCTCAGTGTACTTGTTTATATGTTCTCCATTCAATCATTAATTGTATATCCTGAGTTCAAGAAATACTCTTAAGAAATCAACACCCACAGGGGTTGGCTCAGTCGTTAAGCATCTGTCTTTGGCTCTGGTCATGATCCCAGGGTCCTAGGATTGAGCCCTGCATCAGGCTCCCTGCTCAGTGGGAAGCCTCTCCCTCTCCCACTCCCCTTGCTTGGTTTCCCTCTCTCGCTGTGTCTCTCTCTGTCAAATAAATAAGTAGGGTCTTTAAAAAAAAAAAAAAAAGAAAGAAAGAAAGAAAGAAAAGAAATCAACACCAATGATGATTCATGGACCTGACCCTTAAAACAAATAATGCATTATATGTTAATAAAATAATTAATTAATTAATTGATTGATTAATTAATTTTAGAAAAGAAATCAACACCAAGTTTAATGCAAACTATACTTCAAATCAGGATGATTATGAACTTAGCCCATTTTAAAATATTTCCACAGAAGCACATTCCTTCAAAGAGAACTGAGATAGGGTTTTCAGATTTAGCAATTAAAAGTGCAGGACACCATTTTAGTTTGAATTTCAGATAAGCAAAAAAAATTTTTTTTAGTATAAATATGTCCTGTGCAATATTTGGGACATATTTATGCTTAAAAAGTATTCATTGTTCATCTGAAATTCAAATTTAGGTGGGTATCCTGTATTTTATCTGGCAACCCTAGAACTGAAACCTAACCAAAGACAATTTCTATCAGATGACTCAATATCTCTGCTAGATTGCCACATCTGAGATCATTCATCCAAGAGAAAGGATGATCATAAGCTGACAATCCCAGGTTAATTACAAACTAATTGTTTTTCAAGTTGCCAAAAGTCAATACTTCTATCTCCAATTCAATCAATATAGATTTTTTTAAAGGGTTTTAAACAAATATGATTTTTTGTTAATTCTTTCTCTTATAACCTAGAAACACAATGGTGCTCACTTCATTTTCCATGAGATTATCTTTGATGGACAACATAAACTTTGTTAAGTTAAAAATATCAAACTTCATGAAAGCTATTACAAAGGATAAGGCAGTGTATTTTTTATTTTTTAAATTGAGGTATAATTGACAAAGGAGTATATTTTTAATAATAGATAATTTGCTTATATGTTTGAAATGTAATTGAAACTAAATTTATTAATCTGACCTCCCAAACCTATTTTTTTCCAATATTTTTCCTCTTCCTGAATAATACCACAGCCTTATCTGATGGCCAAGTCAGAAACAGGAGTCATTCTCAATTCCTTTTCACATAGCCCACATATTAAAGAACAACAAAAATCTGTTGAGCGTTTGCTGTATGCACCAATATTACCATATCAGGTATTTACCAAGCCACCGTAACAGAATTTTAACATGCATTCTCTGTTGTCACAACAACCCAACAAGATAGGAACTCTAATGACTTGCTCTACAGATGAAGAAAGTGAAGCATAAAGAGGATGAACAAGGTCACACAGCTAAGCAGGGAGAGAGCCAAGACTAAAATCTGTCTATCTTAATCATTATATTAACTCCACACATCGAATTAGTTACCAAGTTCTGTCAATTCTACTTCCTGAATACTTACAAATCCTTTCTCTTTACTCCATTCCCCCACCTGAGTGCAGGCCCTCATTGGTCCTCCTTTTAACTGGTCTACAACTTTAGGTTCTGTATTCATTTCTTAGGACTGGCATAACAAATACCACAAATTAGGTGGCTTAAGCAACAGAAGTTTATTTTATCACAGTTTTAGAGGCAAGAAATCTGAAATCAATCAGTTGGCAATGTTGGTTCCTCCTGAGGGCTATGAGGGAAGAAATTGTTTCAGATCTTTCTCCTTGACTTGATCATGGTCATCTCCCTGTGTCAATTCACATTATAGTCCCTCTGTGCATTCTGTCTCTGTGTCCAGATTTCCCTTTATTATAAGAACACCAGGCATTTTGGATTAGGGAACCATTTGACTGCAGTATGACCTCATCATACAACTGCAGAGAACAATTCAACTATCTTTTTTGAAAAAGGACACAGTTCAATTCATAACAGATTCCTTCTAATCTCTTTACTTCCACCAAAGAGCTTTTGCTAAAACTCAAATCTGATCCTGTCATTCCCTTGTTTCCATATTTTCATGGACAAGTCACAGCCTCCAGGATAAAGGGCTAAATTTGGGGTGTGGAGATAGCAGGATTCTTTATAATCCATCCTAAGCTTGCCTCTCCATCTTTATTTTGAGCCTCTTTCCACTCTCCTTGCTTAGCCCTTGAACTTTAAAGTTCCAGATAGACAATAAGCCTAACCTGTTCCCTCTCACCTCTAGACCCCTCCTGGAGCTCACTCTACCACAAACACCCTATGCTTCTCCTTCACCTCACATTTTTTAGCCTGAACTCACAGAAAAAGCAGACCTGCTCCTTTTCCTTTACTGTTTTACAGAAAATATCTTCTGTGCCTTCCTCTCATGCCATCTTCATTCCTCATGAAGGATAAATTTTCTAAAGTGATTGTTCTGAGCCACAGTATGTTAAAAAAAGAAAAAAAGTTAAAGGTGTAAAACAATGGCTCTCACAGTCTATAAGCCCTAGCTTTGGGGTATATGTCAAGGTTATAAATGTGACATTCATTAGACACATTTTACTAGTGGTTGGGGTCACTCAGTTAAAAATCAGTGCTCATTTGTCAAATGTGCTCTTGCTATCACTTCACTTACCCTTTCGATATGTCAGTCCTGCTTGTGCTTCTTGTCTTTCTATATTAAACACAACAGGGCCACCCTTTATCTCCCTCTGTTCTAGGTTCTCTCCTATTGGTAAGGTGAATCAGGACTTTTATGAGCCTGACCATTTCGGTTTGGTAGGAGAGAAACCCCATTTCAGTCTCAAGCCTAAGCCAGTACTATGACAGTATTAACCAGAATTATCTACATCAAATAACAAAACAAAGCTCATTTCTCTTGTGGTCATGGGTCTTTGTATATGTACTCTACTGATCATAGGATCAAAAGTAAGAAAAAGTTAATGGCACTCCAAATCCCTTAATACTTTCTTAGTCATCAGTAGGATCTCTAAATAACAATTCATTGGAATTAACATGGACAAGTCTCTTGAATCTATATCATGCCTATCTCTACAGAAAGAGAGTCTTTATACTAATAACCTGATCATTGGACTGTGACTTTCTTGAGGGCAGACATGGTTAATCATGTCTTAATCATCTTTATAGATACAGCACAGAAGCAGAGTCTTCTGGCAAGGCACTGGAGACTATGCTTCTATAATATAGCTGTAAGTGATTCCTACTACATCAAACACAACAAATGAACCATTCAGCCCAAAGGGAGCGACGAAACTCTCTGAGCCTAGTGTGCAGTATAGTCTTTAATGGCAGAGAGAAATATGGCAGAAAATGTTTGTGAAATACATGTTGTTAAGGTGTAAGGTTTACTATCAGCTCATAGTGAAATACACAAAAATATTTACTAAGGTTAAACTTCCAGGTTGTCAAAGCACAGTGAGTTACAATTTCAACAAAACTGTTTTAACAAATTAACATAATCATAAAACTTTTTTGGCAGCTATCACAAACACTGAGCATAAATCCAGTTGAAATAAGTAGGGTATCACATCTAGGCTTTATTAATTTGGTGTTGCCAAACAAATGTATTTTACTATATTGATGACCTCACCATCCTATTTGCTACTTAATATCCATTCACTGAATAAACAGCTCATGGTTAGTCTGTTCTATAATACCACATATAATTACATCTGGTATATAATTCATATGATACCTTCTAGGAAGGTAGTATATCAAAAACTTGGGAATTACTAATTTGTGAGTTGCCATATGGCAATTCCACTTGACAAAATATAAATATGGTCTACTCAATCCACTCATTTTAATAAATGACATTTAATTGAAATACCAAGTAATTATTTAGGCATCCATAAATCCACCTCAGAGATGATTCTAACTGGCTCTGTTTGGGTCAGTTTCCATCTCTGAACCAATCACTGTGTCCATGGCAACAGATGTGTGAATGACAGCTTCACCAGAAGGCCAAAGTAGGGGAGAAAGGCATATAAAACATGAGAGAAGGACAGTGGAGCACAGTGGAAGGAACACAGAATGAAGAAATTTATTCCTCTCTCACAAAATTAAGAGTGGGTCCAGCTCCAATACTTTTTGCTCCTACATGAAACAATTAACTTTGTGACAACTGACTTATATAAATAGTAAGACTCTACTTTCTTGATGGGGCAGGGGAATGATATTTGCCTGGAATAGAAAGTCTGTGTGACTCCTCTCAAATACATGGGACTTCACAGCCTTAAGACAAAGGAACAGAGAAGACAAACTAAGAATTTTATCAAAGTCAAAGTAGGTGAAGTTTTAGCATTTCTTGTATCACAACACCAAGAATCTACTGACTTTCTACTCCTGGTCCCTACTGACAAGTGAACTTTGATTCCTGTCCAAAGATCTATCAAAACACCTACCAGAACCTTTAGTAACTTACAGTTCAAACCTTGAGTGTACCTCAAGCTTCGTCTTCTCTACCCCATCAATGAATCCTGATCTACAACCACAGAATGTCTATGAAGCACCACATACTTTCATGACTTTATAACATTAGTGATAATGGTAATATTAATTAAGCATCTCCTGTGTGCCAAGCACTAGTTACAGGCTGGCAATATAGCAGTGAACAAGACAAATCTCTGTCCTCATAGAGCTTACATTCCAGTGGATAGAAACTGGCAATCATTATGTAACCAAATAAAGAATCTGGCTGTGGTGAGGGGTAACTTTAGAAATGGTGGTCAGGAAGCGACATTAGAGCTATGCATGAATGACCCGAATGAGAAGGAGCCCTTTCTTCATGAGATCTGTGGTGGCACTGTTTGAAGGATATTATATACATTATCCTTCATCTTCCCATTTTATTCTGAGAGGATAAGTTGTTTGTTTGGATTACATAGCTCAGAATTCAAATTCAAGCCTCCAATTCTTCAGCCTCCGCCCCCACCCCACCACTTTAGACTTTATGCCTTTAAACCTTCTGGCTGAAATTCTCTTCCTGACACTCTCTAACAGATTCTTCTTCACCATTCCAGTAGCTCAACTATCTTTTTCTTTGCAGAACTTCTCCTGGCCGACAATAATCCACTATGTCCCTTCCTCTGACCAACCAAGACGTAGATCATTGTTCTTGCCTCTGCTCCCAGAACACTCTCTATGGGATCTCTCTTGCAGTGAAATAAAAATTCACTGTAATTTTCCATTTACCTATAAGACTCCTTTCATAGACTGGCAGCTCTTTCAGATCAGGGCCCATTTCTTATGAATGTTGCTTATGAATGTTGTTCCTGAAATCTTGCCCTAGGCCTGGGACACTGAAAACACTCAAAAACTGTTTGTTCAGCAAATGCTGTTTGGCTATGGAATGAAATGGATGTGATGTGGCTGCTCAAGACACAGCCCTAATGAGAGACACTTGTCACTGGGAATGTAGAAACAATAAAAGATGGGACCTTCTTCCCCAAGCAAAAAGATCATGGGTCCTTCTCTGGAAATGGGCAATAACATTAAGACTGAAGAAGTGTTTATTATGCTTCAGATTATATAACAGCGGCTGCTACTGAGAAGTAGAAATGACTTTCTTTCAAATAAAAATATTTTTTATAAATGCAACCATCAAGATATTTTGTGGGAAGAGCCAAGATGCCCCTCAACAGACGAATGGATAAAGAAGATGTGGTCCATATATACACTGGAATATTACACCTCCATCAGAAAGGATGAATACCCAACTTTTATATCAACATGGACGGGACTGGAGGAGATTATGCTGAGTGAAATAAGTCTAGCAGACAGAGTCAATTATCATATGGTTTCACTTATTTGTGGAGCATAAGGAATAACATGGAGGACATTATGAGATGGAAAGAAAAAGTGAATTGGAGTAAATCGGAGGGGGAGACAAACCATGAGAGACTGTGGACTTTGAGAAACAGAGAGTTTTGGAGGGGAAAGGGTGGTGGGTTGGGTGAGCCTAGTGGTAGGTATTAAGGAGGGCACATATTGCATGGAGCACTGGGTGTGGTGCATAAAAAATGAATCTTAGAACACTGAAAAAATAAAATTAAATTTAAAAAAAAAACCTGGAATTCCAAAAGTTTCAAGAGGAAAGACATTTTCTTCTTTTGCACCTTGAGTAGAGGAAAATTCCCTGCCTTGAACATTTCATTCATATACAGTTCCCCATTGATATAAGATGATTTTTCTATAGAACTATTTAATTAACAAGACCTTTATTTTTCAGAGGAAACTTGCTCTTAAGAAAAGGGGCTTTTAAAATAGTGTTGGAAATTTTTATTTTAAAATGGGAGTTGAAGTGCAAAGCATAGAGCATGTTGTAAAACAGGGAGTGCATCATTATCACCTCCCACTCAAAGCCATTTTAACTATAATCTCCGTATTTGGGTAGTTCTGCTAATTAACAACCTGGTATTACTGTAAAGATGAGATTGTCATGTTATTTGAAGTGGTTTTTAACAGTCTTTAAGCACTAACCACTCAATTTATTAACAGTTTGCTCTATCTTAAGTGAAGGAAATTACATAATTATTGCGAGTCTGAAAATGAGGAGAAATATATATATATATATATATTTTATCATTACCTATAAAGAATATCAAAGTGAAAATAGCACTTTGAAATATACGTAAAATTCCTAAAAATGCCTATTAATCATTTGCTGCAAATGGGTTTTATAGGTCTATTATCATCTTTCTTTTATACTTCTATTTAACTTTTAGCTCAATGTGATGCAACAAAAATAGGGCAGAAGAGGAAAAACATACTTCTGAAACAGAGTAAGCAATGGTTTAAAATGTGAACCCTGAAATCAGTGGCTGGGTTTGGATCCTAGCTCTACCACTTACCAGTTCAAAGACCTTGGGCCTTACTTAGTTCATCTGTGCCTTTCTTTCCTCATGTGTAAAATGGGGGTCTTAATAATAACAGGGCTCAACTGTGGGGTTGCTGTGAGAATTGGTGATTTATTATATATAAAGCACCAGAATTCTTGGCAAATGCTAGCTATCATTAAATTTGGCCTAGCTGCCTCTGCAATACTCTCCTTCCCCTGGGCAATAGTTCACAGGGTAATTTCTCCACCTTTCCAAACAAGAGAAACCCTTTCCTGACTCTATAAAAATTTCTCAAACCACCACATGATGACAGTTGTATATTTTTTTATCTATTAGAGAGTGTGCAAAATCATGAAAAAACCCACTCTGAATTGTCATAATTTTAAACAAATGTTCTATTTGCATTGACATGCATTTCAGGAGTAGCAGAATATAGCCAGGAAGACAGAGCACAGCCCCAAGTCTACAGTTGAGAAGGCATGAATCTGCATGTACAGGCCCCAGGGGCTCCCAGACCACAAACTAGAATCCAGTTACTTAGCACCCCTGAGCTCACCATGTTTGAAAGCTAATGTACAGAATGAAGCCTGCTCCAAGCTGATGCATAGAATAGATACTAAACAAAACTAAAAGATTCCTTAGTCTTTATCTGAAGGTTTTCCTATAAATATTTTGTGGCTCAAAGAGGAAATTTATTTTTTTTTAATGCTAAGGTTATTTGTCTTTGGGAACAAACTGGACTGGGAGTCAGAAGGTCTCTAAATAGGGATGTAGGAAGAATTAATGATGTAATACGTGCAAGAACCCTCCCAAGTGGTCTAGAATGTACTAATGCCTCCATAAATCCTACTTAAATCATTACTTTTCTCCCACCTAGTTTCTGGACTTGGCTCTACTAAAAATGAATAGTATAGCCTTGGCAAATGATGATTCTGAGACCTGGTGTCCTCAGTAAATTAGTAGGTGAGATAAGAAAAGCTACAATGACTGCGCTGGTCATTTGTCTATTTGCTCTTCGACCCATTCCTATATATCCCCTGCTCTGATCCCTATCACTAAGGGCTGATCCTTATAAATTCCATTCGCAGTCACTTGTTAACTGGCTTACAGCTAGCCTGGCCAAAGGGAGGCAATGACAAGTGATTCAAGAGCACAGAGCAAACAGACTAGGGAATTTCTCCCTATCTTTCTGATTCTATAATATCTTTGGCAGTAGCTCTGTATCCCTTCTTGTCCCAGCTCCCATAGGTCCCAGGCAGTCCTAGATTCTGGGCTTTGTAAAACCTCCATCTTTTGTCCCTCTAGCCCTAAGGATGTTGGCAGATTCCTGCTGTTGCTAACTTCTGGACTGCCTTCTTGTCCCATTTGGTCCTTTAGCTCTTCTAACACCTTTAGAACTACTTCCCCATATCAAATTCCCTATGCTGAACTACCTGCCACAAGCTCTGTTTTTCTGACTGGACCCTTTTACAATCACTGACAGATCTTTAAGCTGTCTGGTCCTAACATAATTTAAGTGTGGGTAGGTTCAGGATCTTATCTGCCTTTTGCCCACTGTCTACTCTAACCAACCCTAAGCTTCCAACCCATGGGTCAGATGCTCTTCCAATACTCTTTGCTGTATCTCTATCATTCCATTTAACATGCTCTGTCATAAGGATTTGTTTGTAAATTTAAATACTTAGTAGACTCTGAACTCTTGGAGGCAGGGCTATTTTTCCTCCTCTTTATAAATCTCATGCAGTACCAATGCACAGTAGGATATCTATATGAGTGTGATAAATGAATGAGTGTACAAATGGAGCCACCATTCCACAGGTCCAGATACAGTCTTTAGTTTACTCTTGATTGGAGGTTACCAGGAAAAGCCACAGCTCAACTAGATCTCTTCCATTAGCCTATTACAGAATCCAAAGTCTGGAATTGTGATGCCACCAACTTTGGTTTTCTTTTTCAACATTCCTCTGGCTATTCAGGTTCTTTTCTGGTTCCATATAATTTTAGGATTATTTGTTCCATTTCTTTGAAAAAAAAACTGATGGTATTTTGATAGGGATTGTGTTAAATGTATAGGTTGCTTTAGGTAGCATAGATGGGATTGGGAGGGAGACAAACCATAAGAGACTCTTAATCTCATGAAACAAACTAAGGGTTGCTGAGGGGGTGTGAGGGTAGGGATAGTGTGGCTGGGTTATGGACATTGGGGAGGGTATATACTATGGTGAGTATGAAATGTATAAGCCTGATGACTCACAGACCTGTACCCCTGGGTCAAATAATACATTATATGTTAATTAAAAAAATACAGAAAAAAATAAAATGTTATGGAAATCTGACTATATATTGAGCACTATACTTAGAGCCAAGCAGATGTCTCTCAAGTGTTAGGGGTCTACTTTTCTTTCACAGACAAAGTAAGGAAATGGGTACCCAGGGCTCAGGGAAGAAAAGAAAACAGGAAAATGAAAAGGAGAGACAAAGTCAAACTTAGTCCTTCTGATTCTCAATCCAATGATCGTTCTATAACTTAAGAGACTATTTCACAGTTTAAGCTTACCACCCCCATCAATGGGGAAGGATATTTGTCCTTGAAGGTCCAATTCCTTGCACAGCATCTGAAATGTAGCTCGTGCTTAGTAAATGTTGGGTGAATGATTTATGGTATGTATGGATGGATACATTAAGGATGAGTAGATGGATCCACTTCAAAGCACAGGACTCAGAATGGTTAATGAGGATTTCTCAATTTGACTCTTCCCTGATTTTGTTCTTCAGATAAATATATATATTTAAAGCCAGTTATTCCAGGAAATGTGGAAAGCTACTTAAAATATTTTTTGGAATATGAAGGAAGATACATAGATAAGTGAACAGAATAAATGGATGAATGAGATATCTCCTCAGGCATTCTCCTCACAGGAGTCATGCTTGCTTAGACTGACATTAAAATCTTGCAGCAAAGTACCCCCCCCAAATGTGTAACTGCTTTTTCTTCTTTATCAGTCATCTCCTCTACTAATTTTAAAACTATGTAAATTTGCTTCTGATTTAACCTCAGCCACCCACATCAAATCACAAAAGCTACTTCAACCTCACAGATACTCTCATTTAAATTTTGTTTCAAGTCATCCTAAAGATCACATGTCTTTGTGTTCCTAGAAATGATATCACCTATGTGTGTGTGCATACCTATATAGGTATTTGTGTAAATTATTATACATAATTTCTTGGCCATAGATCACTCCAACTACCTGAAGGTCTGGGACAACCTGTTCTCTTTTCCATGAACACAATGCATCTATTCTCTTTAGGACCTAGGTCTGTCTTTGCCCAGGATGGAAGAACACCAAGCTGAAAACGGACATCCACCAAGTGAATAGGGGAAGAGAGGCAGGCTTGGAGTTGAAGTGGCTCAGCAGAAGTTCAAAAAGATCATTGGGGCTGGGAATTATGAGTGAAGGGCTTTCATTCAGGTCTTCACTAAGTCACATTCTGTAAGCCATTCAGAAAACCTTTTAAGCAGGCAAGTGATGGAATTCAACTTAATTCTTTGTAAGATCATTTTGTGGTCTACATGTAATAGTGATTGGAGGGCACAAAAAGCAGGAGACTATTATATATAATGGCAAAAGTGAAAGAAATTTAAATTCAGTATTTGTTCCCACTAAACTTCAACCATTATTAATCCATTTTAATCTCATTCCAGTTTTCACTTTACTTTAAGGAAAAAGCCCTTACCTTCTCATACCTTGTACCCCAGCATCCAATAACCACAGAACCAAGCATATTCACATCTTCTGTTGTTTTTGTCCAAGTATTTCAAAACCTCAGACAGTCTTAACATCTATAGCCTTTTAAAACCTCTTAACACTTATCAAAGAGAAAACATTGGTTTGTTACCTTAGCTCTTCTACTGAGTTTGAGTTTATTGTCTCTTCCTATTTTAAAGGGCAATTACTTGCTATAAACTAAATGTTTATATTTTCCTAAAAATTCATATGTTAAAAAACCCCAGTGTGGTTGTATTAGGTAATGGAGTCTTTGGGAAGTGATTATATCATAAGGCTGGCGCCCACATGAATGGAATTAGTACCATAGAAAGAGATCCCAAAGAGCTCTGTCACCTTACTCCAAGTATGGAGACAATGAGAAGATGGCTGTCTATGAACAAAGAAGCAGGCCTATGGGACACGGAATTAGTCAGCACCTTGATCTTGGACTTCCCAGCTTTTAGACCTGTGAGAAATAGATTTCCGTTGTTTATAAACCACCTGGTCTACGATATTCTGTTACAGTAGTTTGACTGGACTAAGACATTGCTCTTATAGAGCTTTGTTGCTTCCTGTTTCTTGTTCTCTAACAGGCAAGCTATAACTATACATCCCCTGCCCCTACCCTGTGAATACACACTCTGCCCAGTATATCACCTCCCCTCAATACACATGACCTCCAATTTACTCCAACCCTCAGCATCCCTCTTTAGTGGTGCTGCAAGAGCCTCCTGACACGTCTAATATGCTCTGGGAGAGGCAAGTGGATAACTGTTATATTCAAAACAGAAAGAAACAACTTGTTGGACTGAAATCACTTTCATCAGGGACTTCTCCATTGCCAAGTGTGCCATAATTCACCATGAATCAGATGAGACTTCAGATGTTTTTTAAAAATGTAAATCTATGATAAATTTTTATGTAAAGAAAAAGCATATTTTAAAATGTTATAAAATCACATGAGTTAGTTAAGTAAAAGAATATATTTAGAAAGAAAGAATACAATGTCAACTGTAGATATTTCTCTTTGATGGGATTATGATTTCTCTGATATATTTTCAGTATTTTCCAAGTTTTATACAATAAGCATATTTTACTTTTTACACTATAGTTACCTTTTAAAAAGTAAATTTGATATTTTATATAAACTTTTAAATTCACTTTTATAATTTCTAATATAATTTGTATAATCTTTAACTGTAAACTGTGTGTGTATACATATGTGTGCATGTACATGTACATATGCATGCTTGAATATAACCTTATTTCTATCATAAGCATTAACTTCCAACCTTGATGCACTGAGTACTGGGTCCACGTAGCAAGTAAAGGAAGCAAGGGTCCATGGGAACAAAGGCCATAAGCTTTTGAGGGACAGTAGCTTCATGGAAAAACAAGAAGGTAAACAGGAAAACAGATTCCAGAAATAATAGTGAGCTGATCATTATCAGATACAAAGGCATACCAAGTAAGTGAGCATGACCTAATAGCAAAATAAGAAAATAAGATCCAAAATATGCAGTGATTCCTTAAAACAGATTCCAAATTTCCTTAACACAGATTCTTAGTGTCCTTTATATCTTAGGAATAAGTCTATCATACTCCCTTTTCTAGTTTCAAAAACAAATACATAAATTGGTTTTCTACTATATGCCAAGCATTGTATAAAGTGCCTTACATACATTACCTCCCTTAAATTTTTCTTCTAATACTCATAGAAACAATGTAAGAAGGCATTTTCCCACAGTTGGTAAGAGACATGAAGAATCAAAAGCTTCCCTGAAATCCCACTTCTACTACTTCCTAGCTCTGTGCTCTCAGGCAAAGGACTTAACCTCTCAGCCTCTGTTCTTTCCCCTGTAAAAGAGGAATAAAATGATAGTGTCTATCTTACTGGGTTTTTAAAAGATAGAGTGAGATATGTCTATAAAGCACTTAGAAGAATTATGTGCTTAGAACACAATAACCACTAAATACATTTTTCCGGTTACTTCTTATTCTCAGTATTTTAGAGACATGGAAACAGGGAAATGAGTCAGGATTTCACCCCAGGATTCTCTCTGAATCCACTGTAAACTTTCAATCACATTTCAGTTACAGAAGTTATAGCCCAAATGCTTTGCAGGCCTCAAATGGAAATGTTTTAACATGTTGCAAATTGAACTGTGACTAATTCTCCATTCTTTGTCGTTCTTTTACTATTTTTTCTACAACTTTCTTAAAACGTGACATGCTATGAGATTATAATGCTCAGAGTTTGTAGTTACTGAGTTTTCTCTTTTCCCAGAAGAACCTTTGATTTTGTTAAGACTCCTGCCTTAAACTTACAGATATATGGTTCTGCTTCATAAGCAAAATCAGAGAAATATCACTAGAGATCACAAGATCATAATTCTAAATTCAGCCAGTCATTCTATAGGACTATAGCTGAACACCTTAACAGGGTGAAGCTGGTTCTATCCTAAAGCCCACAAAATACAGGAAAAAGTGAGTTGTTATTTGTTGTGTGACTTCCCACTGATGATTATGTTATTCTCATAAATAACATGTCTCTTTTGCTGTGGGAGTGCAGTGGTTAAGAATTAAGGTTTTTGGATTTGATAATACCCAAATCTAGGCTCCTTCTCCGTCCTTCCTGGCTACAAGATCCTGAGCATGTTGAGCTCTTTTTATATGTTCCTGTGTCAATGTAATAGGGACAATAGTATCTACATCCTAAGAAAGGGGGGGTCAGGAGGAAACTACTTGAGAGAACGTGTGAAGTACTCAGCACAGTCCAGGTATAGTCAGGCCTCAATCGACTCTAGCAAGTATTATTAAAAAGAAAGCATGTCTTCAGATGCCAAAAAACAACTCTATTTTAGGTGACATGTTCTAGAGGAAAGAAGTGAGTCAGGAGATGCAGATCCTATTTTTGGCTTGAGAACTGTAGTCACAGGAAGCAGCAATTTCCCTGATAGTTTGTGAGTTGATTATAAAGTGGAGAAAGTAATATTTTTACTTACCTGCTTGGATGCATGGAATACAACTCTGTCCTCCTAAGAATGAACTGTATAAAAATACTTTTGAATCATTGGGTCCTTTTCACTGGCATTGGGTGAGGAAAATACTCCAAACCCACTTTCTGTTGTGTGCATTTCTCTTTAAATTCTATCTGCACATGTCATATTGTCAACAGACAAATCTACTCTACAGATGCAGACCAAACACTGCTTAGAAACTATGAAAGCTACATGGAGATGCAGCTACCAGGAAACAGGAAAACTGTGAAATCAGCAAAAAGTGCTCCTGAAAAATTCTCCTGCCAATACCTTATTACTACTCTGCTTCCCTTTCTCTGGGCTATGCATACTGAAAAGAGGGGTGAAACAAGAAAGAATGGACTGTCTGGATTTCCTTGTGATAATATGCTCAGAAATGGTTTATCTGCTGTCTAATGACATATTCTTTGCAAGCTGAATAATATGAATTTAATTCTATCCCAACTATTGAAGCATAATTTCAATGAACCAATAATACTATTATCACTATTCTTCCCTTTCTCATACTTATCCTAGACTAATGATAAGTGTTTTGCTAAATATTTTTACAACTTTTCCTTCCTGATGAAACTTTAGTTTTTTAACAAAGCTTATACAAAAACCGCTAAAAATTAGAAATTGCTAATTAAACTGTTAGGGAAGATCCCTAAAGCCTTCAAAATTAAAATATTATGGTTTAATTTGACTTTTCAAGATTTCAGGATTCTCACTTATAAAATAGTAAAGGTTCTACCCCCTAAATGGAAGCTGGCTGTCATGTCCTCATTTCACAGAACACACTGCTGCTTCTGCTCATTTAACTGAGTTAGTGTTTCTAAGTTGTGAATGCGTCAACAGAGACAGGAAATAATGCTACGAAACACATACTAACAACAACAGTAAACTAGTAATTGAGAAGTCTGAAGATAAACCTGCTCTTTTCTTAAGGAATCATTGGCGGCAAGCTGTATAAACTATGTATTTATCATTTTATATTTGCCTACAGTGACACCTGCTGGAAAACCCCGTTGAAGCTTTAAAATGAAAATAAATTTTAAAAATAAAATAAAAACCAAGCTTTTAAAACATCAGCCATATGTTATTATTATTATTTTTGACTAAAAACACACTGCTTATACTTCAATTTAATTTCTGATTCTGCTTTTGAGTTTTCTTTTTTTGTGCAAACTGAGAAACTAAAATTCAATTCCACTTGATGAAATAATTATTTTACTGATAGGAAAGAGTTCAAATTAACTCTTATATGATGCAAACTATTTTAAAATGGAAGCATTTATAAATAGTTTAGTTGCATTATTTTGCTTCCTTTTGAAATATTGCTTTAAAATTTACATATCAACTGCAATGTGATGATAAGTGATTTTTAAAAATCTTGCTTAAGATTAAATATCAAGATATTTAATACTGTGAAAATATTTAATAGCTAGCACTTTCTTAAGCAGCATTCATGCACAAAGCCGTTTTGTGTTTGGGGTTTTCAGGTTGCTTTTTAGCGCACACCAGGTGCCAGCCCACACTATGCATTAAGCAACCAATGTGGATCTTATGCAAATTAACTTTGATTTCAACAAAGATTTTGCATAGTAAAGGTTCCCATCTCCCAATGACACAGAGAAGCGTTTGTGCACATACATCCCATTACCATTAATAAAATTTACCCACAAAAATTCTGGCACGTTAAGAAGTTGGAAACATTTACAGGGAAATGGGTAATTTATGAAGTCAACTTTATCTCAGGATTTCCTATCTTATACTTTTCACTACCATGAAATACATGTGCAAAGCAACATCACTATTCTGGGTTTAACTATTTCACCCTTTTCATAATCATTTCAGTAAGGTCTCTACAGTTGGTGGCCATTTCTCCCATTTAAACATTTTTTTTTCAAAATGTAAAAGCTGTCATTAAAACCAGTGTTCCTTTTTTAATGCAACTATGTTGGTTTTTTAAAGTCAACTTTTGTAAAGATTGACTCCAGTTCATTTTTAACTGTACCTCAATTTCTACAAGAACTCCCTCTAGCATTATGTAGAAAAGATATGGTACTTCAAAACAAAGATTCTAATATCTTCACACCAGCCATATGACTGGTTGTCCATATTTTACCACATTTGTTCTTATGGGAAGAAAAGACATCTTCGCTTAAAAGTCAAAATTCATAGGAAAACAAATTTTCTCTAATACCTTACACTAACCTCCCTATTAACCCATTCCCTCATTCCTTCAGCACTAAAGGCAATATCTTTAAAAACTAGTAAAGATGCAACAATTTGTGATGATATATAGACCACCTATCATTCCATATACTAGAAGATCTTAGCTAGTAGAGATGGACAAATGACAGGTACACAAGAAGCACTTGGTGAATTAGCAAAAGCAAAGCCAGTAACCTTCTTTTTATCTATGTCCACTGCAATCTGATGTAGGTACAACTAACTTTAAAAAAGAGATAGTTTTTTTTAAAGATAAATTTCTGCAGGTGCCCACCAAGTTATATCTACTTACCTTCAAAATAGTTGAGTCTCTTAAAGTTTCTTTCTCAATTCCGAGGATTCAGCTTTCCAGGCAGTACAGATTTTTCTAGTCTTTAAACTCCACTTCCAATAAAGTGTAATTACACTTGACAGGAGGGGGTAAATTGAGGTAAGTTAGAGCAAAGAGAAGCCCTTCAATCTCAAGAATCACAAGAGATATTCAGAGAGACATTGGATTTCTTGCTACACAAAAGAGAGATTTCAGAAAAAATGGGTTTACATATAGGAAACAAACAGAGGGTTGCTGGAGGGAAGGTACTTGGTGGGGATAGGGAACTGGGTGACAGGCTTTAAGGAGGGCACTTGATGGAATGAGCACTGTTGTAGGCAACTGATGAGTCACTAAATTCTACCTCTGAAACTAATAATATACTATATGTTAATTAAATTGAACTGAAATTTTTTAAAAAGCTGGAGCTCTTGTGGGAACAAGTTTTATACTTGGCATGCAGGTTTATATTTATATTTATTTTTATTTTATAGTCATGCTTATATTTGCTTTTGTAAATTATAGATTGACTACCAAATTTGCTATTTCATTTATTATCACATTTTAAAATACTTAAATCATTAGACCATCACTAGAAAACCATTAATGAAATTAATTATTCCATGTTTACGCTTGCTTTAAAAAGTTAATCCTCAAACGGCATCTGCATGGATTTGTGGGGGGAGGTCTGGATGTTTTCTCTTGGAATATTTTAACCTTGGGTTCTCATTGTTATGACAGTTCAAATTAAATCACTACCTTCTGATGACCTCTTAGAACTGAGAACTGTAGTGTCATTTCAGTGACTGTTTCTTTCAAGTAACCCTACTTTCAAGTTACCCTCTGACCAAAACAAAACAAAACAAAACAAAACAAAAAACAAAAGCAGACCTAATGTGTAAATAATGAACTTTTATCATGTGAAGAAGTCAAGTAATGGTAGCCTATATTCAAACTAAGATTTTTCAATAGTGCCTATAAAGAAAAGCCGTGGCAAAATTGAGTCATTCCACAATGGTGAGTGTATCTCTTAAGTTTTTATCTGTCTTGCAGACCTTCCTTTTGAGGTTTTTAGTAAGGATCAAAATCAAGAGAGCTACCTTTCTCTTTGGAACTGGGCATGTTTTCAGGCAGGCTAATCAGAAGACTCGGTGATTGGTTCAAAGGAGAATATGTGATCCAAATAAGCCAGTCAGAGTCCTTTTTGCTGAGTAGTTATAGATACTGGGAAGGAACCAGGGAGGGGTTTTTTGGTTTTTTTGTTTTGTTTTGTTTTTGTTTTCCTTCAGATGATCTTGATCTATAAAGATGAATTTGGGTTGGAGCTGCCCATAGGTCATCCTTGCCATCAAATGGATGGAGAAAAATCAGTCTGTCTGAGAATGAATCTATCATGGAAAAAATCAAGAGCAGAAGTAGAGACAAAATTTAAATTAAAGAATTATAAATGCTGGGTCCCCCCCATTTCCTAAATATGGGTTTCATCTTCCCAATTATTTGTAAGTGATCCCATATATTCCCCAAAGTTGTTTTTTGTTGTTGTTATCTTGCTTAAGCTAGTTTTAACTGGGTTTCTGTCCCTATAACCAAAAGGATCTTGACCTATACCTGACACTCAACAGAATTTCCATATGCAATGTAAGGAATCTGAGTGTTGCAAGAGTCAATAGCATACTTACACTCTTATATGGCCATTTCATTTCATTCAGAAAAATAACATCATTCATTGTATTAGATTGTATTGGGTTTGTAATTTGTTTAAATTTAATATGTATACTTGCTTTTGTTTTATTGTTTTATAACAACTATAATCATAAAGAATTTATTTATACTTTTATGTTTTCTCATATTTAAGTAATAAAATAATAAAAATCACTTTAGTCAACACTGGAAGTCTGCAATAATTTTCTCCCTTTAAAAGGGATCTGTCCTGAAATTAAGCTTGAGAACATATTCTATTGGCAAGTCTAGAAGAAACAAGCACTTCTTATATTTCTGACAGAAATGCAAAATAGTACAATTTTATGTACTTATGTACATAAATTTTATGTACAGAATTTCTCTGTGCCTTTAACCTTTGGGATCTACCCAAATCTACTTTTTGGAATCTACTCCAAAGATAAATAAGCAAAACATGAATTTTCTTTGCATAAAAGTATTTATTACAGTACTATTTATAATAGCAAAAGATTGGGAGGAAAATAAACATCCATGAATAGGGGATTTGTTTAATACACTATGGTAATGCCATATAGTGGAGTATGATGCAACTGTAAAAAGGAATGAACAAGATCTCTACTCTATATATAAATAAGGAATGAACTCCAAGATACCTTGTTAAGTTTAAAAACATCAAGATACAGGGACACCTGGGTGGCTCAGTTGGTTAAGCTGCTGCGTTTGGCTAAGGTCATGATCCCAGGGTCCTGGGATGGAGCCCTGCATTGGGCTCCTTGCTCAGCAGGGAGCCTGCTTCTCTCTCCACCTCTACCTGCCCCTCTGCCAGCTTATATTCTCTCTCTGACAAGTAAATAAATAAAATCTTTAAAAACATCAAGATACAGAGCAATATTTATAATGTCCACTTTTTTTATAAGAATGGTGAAGGGGATATTAATGTAAATTACAGTTTTGCTAATATTTTCAAGAATAAATAATGGAAGAATAAACCAAAACTAATAAAAACTGGTTTCTATGGGGGTGGTGAGGGAAATGTACAGGGAACATGGATGAAAACATTTGAATTAATGTATTTTTTTACATAGTTTTGAATTTGGGACCATATAAGTATTTTCCATAATTAAAAATCAATCAGAACAGGAAAAAGTATTTCTTAAAAATTAAAACAAGTGAACTGAACTGTACATCAAGTTGGTAGCAAAACCACACAAAGAACACAAATACTTGAAATAACTTCAAAACAGAATATTTACTGTATATCTTTCATGAGCTATATTATAAGAAAAACAGAACATCAAAGAAATCTTAAATTGTGGTCTTACTCTTAGCATTAATGTTGGTATTATTATCAGTGTACCTATTATAGGTGTATTGTAGCATAAAGCAAGTAAGTAATTATCCTAATATCGTTAAAGCCGATAGAAGAGAAAACATATAAGCATAAAATAGAAAAGTTCAGCAAAAAAAATCCATAGTTTTCCATTTGAATTGTAATGTTCACATGAATACATAAGTTTTATCTCTAGTTCTCAAACTGTTAACTCTAAATACCATTTCCCAATAAAAGGAACCAGAGATATTTGGAAAAATGGCTGATTCCAAGTGAATCAGGAAATGTGTAAGATGGGTCTCCAGTATCCATTGTGACAAAAAGCTAGAAATTTATCAAAGACTAACATGCTCATTTGAAAGAAAATAAAAACGAACTTAAAGGGTTTTCAGTGGCCTTAAATGGGTCAGTTTGAGCATCAAAAAAGAATAATGACCGTACTTGAGTTAAATACATCAAATTCTAAACACACACACACACACACACATACACACAAATTTACAATGATACTAACAAGCTTCACTGGTCAGCACTGGAGGTTGGGAGGGCACTGACCCATTACTATGAAAACTGATAAATTAAATGAAGGAATCAAACATATATCCTGTCCTACCTGTATAAACTGTATTTCAGAGTAACAAAAAGCTGGCAATGGGACATTATTTACATAAGGATTACAGCTAATACAGAAGTAATAATAATACTACAAAATCACCATTTTCTAACTCCTAACAGAATAACTGACCTAGGCAATGAATAGTAATATTTCCTAAGCCATTAACAAAATGTTGACAGAAACATTTATAATGAGGAGATCAGGCTAACGTACCACAACTACTGCTCAAACTGAAAGTAGAACAACCAATTATAATGGGATTCATGATGTGAGACAATAGGAAGTAAAAAAATTTTCCTTCCAAAAAAACCCCACAAATCGAACCTGAAATTAATTAAGCCTCCAAATTTAATCACCAGTTTATAGTTAATACAGGGGATGTAGGAGCAATACAAAAAACCCCACAAAAATACCATAAAGATACAATCAACCAAATGCAGAGTGTGGGAAATTCTAGAGGGCAAATAGATCCATATCTCCAGCAGTTTCATGGCATGCAAGAATCAGGGGCAGGGAGCAAGTGGAAATAATATAAAGTACTAAAACTTAAGACATGAATAGCCAAATGCAATGTGTGGACACTGGATCCTGATTTAAATAAACTATAAGATACTTTTGAAGCAATCAGGAAAATTTGAAATCAGACTGAATATTAGATAATACTAAGAAGACAGGGGGTGGGGGATGGGTGAGCCTGGTGGGTATTAAGGAGGGCACAGATTGCATGGAGCACTGGGTGTTATACGCAAATAATGAATCATGGAACACTACATCAAAAACTAATGATGTGCTATGTGGTGACTAACATAACACAATAAAAATAAAATAAAATAAATTTTAAAAATATAAAGGTTAACCAAGGGGAAAAAAAGAAGATACCACTAATTGTATTGGGGTCATAATATCCTCAATATTATATTTTGTAAAGCCCTATTGTTAGAGATACATACTGAAGTATTTACAGGTAAAACAACAGAATCTCCCTTTATCTTGAAATAGGGAGTTAGCAGCGAAGTTTAACATATTCTATGAGCTTGTATCGCTTCATAAACACTCACTCATTAAAAGAGCCAAGACTTCGATTGACTTATTTTGCTAAGCATGATACCCTCTAGTTCCATCCACGTCATCACAAATGGCAAGATTTCATTTCTTTTGATGGCTGCATAGTATTCCATTGTGTATATATACCACATCTTCTTTATCCATTCATCTGTTGATGGACATCTAGGTTCTTTCCATAGTTTGGCTATTGTAGACATTGCTGCTATAAACATTCGGGTGCACGTGCCCCTTCGGATCACTACATTTGTATCTTTAGGGTAAATACCCAGTAATGCAATTGCTAGAAAACTATCATATGATCTCCCTGATATGAGGAAGTGGAGATGCAACATGGGGGGTTATGGGGGTAGGAGAAGAATAAATGAAACAAGATGGGATTGGGAGGAAGACAAACCATAAGTGACTCTTAATCTCACAAAAAACTGAGGGTTGCTGGGGAGAGGGGGGTTGGGAGAAGGCAGGTGGGGTTGTGGACATTGGGGAGGGTATGTGCTATGGTGAGTGCTGTGAAGTGTGTAAACCTGGCGATTCACAGACCTGTACCCCTGGGGATAAAAATATATGTTTATAAAAAATTTTAAAAAAATAAAATAAAATAAAAAAAGAGCCAAGACTTTGATACAAGTTTCATTTCTCAAATTAGAAGAGTTTATTTTGTTTTGTTTTATTTTTTGGTGGGTTTTGTTTGTTTGTTTGTTTTTATGAAACTAATACGCATCATTGACTTACAGTTTATGTGCTTCTACTTTCTTGGTTTAAATTGTTACCTCTCCCCTTCTTGAGCCTTCTCTATCTTTGCCTTATGGAATAATCTTATCTCAGGCCTTCAAGAGCTATAGATTTAAGGTCTAAGGATTGACATTTGTTTATCTAACCCTACTCTCCATATGATAGTGAATTTTTTTTCTAAGGACCTGGGACTTGGCTTTTTTCACAATTCCCCAGAACATTAGGGACTGTGTTCTGGCCCCATAGTCTCTCCATAAACATTGCCAACTGACTGAGTTCCATTTCTTTCGCTTTCATTTTCCATTTAAGAAATATTAGAAGAAGGGGCACATGGATGGTTCAGTCAGTTGGCCTTCTGACTCTTATTTCAGCTCAGGTCATGATCTCTAGTTTATGAGGTTGGGCCCTGTGTCAGGCTCCATGCTGAGCATAGAGCCTGCTTGGGATTTTCTCTCCCTCTCCCTCTGTCCCTCACCCCCGCCCCCAAAATAATATATATATTAGATGAAGTAAAACACAGCTACACCAAACAACAGAATAAGAGATGTTTGGACAAAATCTCTGGAGTATTACCAAAAAATCAGAGTCTCTTACATTTCCATATTTTGAATGTTTAATGGCAGACTCAGAACTTTGTTTTCCTCATATTTGTTTAATTACAGTCAATGACTCAGGGAATGGCTCAGATAATTGTGGTTTTCATATTTTTAAAAAGTTGGATATATATTTACTATGTATTCTAACCCTTGTTTAACAAATAACAAACTCCAAATGAAATGATGAACAGGGGAATATATGAACACTCCCCTAATTATACTCTCTGCCATCCTACTGAACATGTCTAGATATTAAGGGTCTAAAACCAGATATCCTCAGAAATTTTACATGAACATTTTTCTAAATATAGTAGGATTTAATTATTACCAGATATATTCATGCTTAAGTAAAAATTCCTTTTTATTTCCCTTTCAAATTCTAGAAATATCTTAAGTTAATAGAATGGATAATGAAATGTAGAAATGATTCCTTGAACTCACAAAAGTCATAAACCAAGTCCTTACAAGATTCCTCATCTCAAAATGAGAGTAACAACGGTAAACATCCGGAAATGTTTCTTGCAATGAAGAGCTAATTAAATTAGCTAGATTTGAGCTAATTAAATACTCTAATTGTAAAGTACTTATGAAACAAAATATGATAAAAAACACTTTAACCATTATTATAACTATTCAGCAGTTGGGGAATAGAAGAATTTTCTTCTGGAATTCAATTAACTGCCAATATTACTAAATTATTCAACCATGTGCTTACTGTTAACTGATCTGCAATACCAGGAGGTCTTGGAATGACCATCCAAGCATGGTTAGCCATGCTTCATCTCAGCCACTGATAGTCAAAGCAGCATGTGAATCTGGCTCAAAAAGAAAACCAGATGCCTCTACATATGAGGTCCCATTCTAATTTACAATATTAAATAAAATAACTGGAAAATTATACTACTACTTTACTCAACAGTCAAATCCTTAATAGAATACACGAATCATGGGGCGCCTGGGTGGCTCAGTGGGTTAAGCCGCTGCCTTTGGCTCAGGTCATGATCTCAGGGTCCTGGGATCGAGCCCCGCATTGGGCTCTCTGCTCAGCGGGGAGCCTGCTTCCTCCTCTCTCTCTGCCTGCCTCTCTGCCTGCTTGTGATCTCTGTCTGTCAAATAAATAAATAACATCTTTAAAAAAGTGCTCCTTTAAAAAAAAAAAAAAAGAATACATGAATCCAATCTGGATTATAAGGAAAAGGGTTGGGAGTCTATTCTTTTGTAAAATGCCAAAATAAATTAGGACCATAAAGACATCAGCAGGTATTTGGGAAGAAATGAAGAATGATTCAGGTCCCAAGTGAAGATGAACTTTATTGATTACAAGTGAAAATAACTACTAAGAGAAGCCTCAAATTACTTTGGGAAATAAGATAAAAATTATGAATAAAAACTAAAATTTCCAGGAGTTTATAGAACTACACTTATTGGACATTTAAGAATAAGCTCTTTATAAGATTATGATGTGGGATTATTTTGGATGAGACAATGATTAGACTACAAAATCACTTCAAGAGTTTCTAAGAGCTAGGATAGTTTTTACTTTGCATATGTGAACAACTACTTTATCAATCTATCTGGTAGACTTTAATAACTTTTTTTAAAAAAGATTTTATTGGGGCACCTGGGTGGCTCAGTGGGTTAAAGCCCCTGCCTTCGCCCTAGGCCATGATCCCAGGGTCCTGGGATCGAGCCCCACATCGGGCTCTGTGCTTAGCAGGGAGCCTGCTTCCTCCTCTCTCTTTGCCTGCTTCTGTGCCTACTTGTGATCTCTGTCTGTCAAATAAATAAATAAAATTAAAGGAAAAAAATTTATTTATTTATTGGACAGAGAGAAAGACATTGAGAGAGGAGATCAGGCGAGGGGATTGGGGGAGCATAGAAGCAGGCTTCCCGTAGAGCAGGGAGCCCGATACAGGGCTCGATCAGGATGATGGGATCATGATCTGAGCCGAAGGCAGACACTTAACGACTGAGCCACCCAGGCGCCTGACTTTTACAACTTTTAAACCAGAAAATAATCTCAGCTTTGAACTTGACCAAGTAGATTTAATCTAGAAACCACTGCTTTTACTTTCTTTCATGCTCTTTTAAGAAAATGATGATATCATTTTCAAGAAAAGTCATCCTATGATGCAAACCTAGTATTTATTTTTAATATCCAGTAAAAACATAAGATTATCCACAGTATTCCAACTGCTAAGAAGACAAAGCTGAATGAAAAGTTAATATGTATAGTACTATAATTCAGAAGTTGATCTCCAGTGGGAACCCAGATAAGTAAATACATGTAATCAGTTCATTAGATGAGCTGATTCCTAAGAATGAGAGTAGATACCAACTTTATTGTCCCCCAGTGCATGGCTTTCCATCTCTGCTTAGTCAAATCTACCTTCTCCTTTGGAAATACCTCAGGCAGCAACCGTAATTTCTCCTATCATCTTTAGCTATTAACAGTCTCAGCTGTGGAAAAGTCCAGTCCAATTCCACTGCATATCTTCAGTATCTTTTTATTATTTCTTAACTTTATCCTTCCTTTCCTGAAGAAACTTAAAGGCTCAGAGGAGGTCAAGGAGAAGAACTATTTGTCTTGTCCTTAGTCCTGGCCATGCATGTGAAATTATCCCAAATGACCAATGCTAAGTATTTTAGATTTTTCTGAAATAGTCATCCCCTATCCTGGTAGTGGGACAGTTTGGTTCTCATATCACACTCTTTCTCCTGCTCCAGAGAAAAAGTAATTTCTGAGATGAAGAGAATGCTGTATAAGTAAATGTCAAGAATTCTAATAAAGAATTCTGAGAAATAAAGAAGAATTTCAGAAGAGATTTTATTTTTAACCAATACATGTAAGAGAAAGGCTAGAAAGTCTTCAAAGCAGGTTACACATTGGGGATTAAGAGGAGCACTAGGAAAAAATGCAAAATACCACAGTTTCCATTTTTGATAAAGTATTTCTATAACTTTTGGCTATTACCTACTTTCAAAGAATGAAAAATCTTCACGATAAAATTCAGAACTGCATTCCAAAAATAGTATCTCCATGTTACAGATGAGAGAGATGGGGAACAGAGGAGTTAGGTGACTTACCCAAAATCACAGAGCCAGTAAATGGTAGAACAGGGACATGAATCCAGGAAGTCTGCTGTTGTAGCCTGTGTTATTACGTGCAATCTGTCTCTTCTGACTACTAAGCAAGCTTGTAAAATGATAGAATATTTTAAAGTGATATGTTAATTAGTACTTTGGTATTGGTAATTATATTGATATTTTTACGTAGAATAATAATAACCTAGAAGAATGACTATAATGGTGGAATCTTTTCTAACCATGAGGATCCCCACCCACTACCCATTTGGAATTAGAAAAGGGATCTGTGGCCTCCCCCAAGTACTACCTACAACAGCTATAAAATTAGTATCATGAGGAGATTTACATTTTCCAACAGATTTCCCTAAAGGATATTTTCAACAATTGTAGTTATTTAGTTACTTAGGTAACTTCCTCTTGACTTCCAATTGGTCAGTCAGTAATATCATATATGTAACTCAACATGAACACATTTTATTTAAGACACTCAACATCTAAAATATTTTTAGACTGCCAATAATTCAAGATCTTCACTGACAACTGTATTTGAATAGAGTGCTTCCCAAACTGTGTTCCACGGAAACTGGCCCCTTAAGTTGCTCCATGAAAAGAAGATTCCATAGTCAAATAAGTCAAATAAGATTCCATAAGTCAAATAAGTTTTTTCTCCTTGTTAAAGGTTTAATATTCACATTAATATATTTTAAATTGTGGGGAGAACTAAACTGGACAAAACTGTAAAACTTCAGTTAGTTCTTTATTTCCCAAGTTTATTTAACATCAGTATATTCTCTTCTTTATAATCCCTAATAAATTCAAATGAAACTAGTATATCTCTAATGTACCCTTTGAGACTAGATCACTCAGGCCATTGGTTACTCTGGAATCATACTGAGAATTTAGGAGACAAGGAAGAAAGAAACCAGACAAGAGTAAGGAGGCCAAAACTCTGCCTTGATTCAATGACTACAGGTTCTTAAGGAGGTCACGTTACCACTCTGAGGACCAGTTTCTATATCTATAAGTAAGAAAATAAATTGTGCCAACAGTTTTTAGACTTTTTTTTTTTTTGCCAAGAAATAAAACACTGTACAAAGGAATCTTATCTGATAGTCCAGACAAAAACCACTGTATCTGGGTAATGAGAATGAGAATCAAGGCCTGCTGCTCCCCCTACTCAGACCTCCACTTGCCTCCCTCAGAACAGTTTGAAACTAATAAACTATAATTTTTATCCTCCCTTGTAATCCTAATTAATCCTATGCTCTAAACATGGATCCTTATCTATCTAACAAAAGACATCTGAGGATATTTAAAAGCTGTTAGATACTGAAATGGATGAATAATGGTTGGATGGGATTTTATCCCTTTGGAACTTTTTTAGAATAAGCATATCGGCCTTGCATATGAGGATTTAAAAAAAAAAAAAGCCAAAAATCTATTTGGCCTGTTAATGTGCCCTGACACCATCCAAATATATCTAGGCCATCCCTGCCATAATTAATCATCCCTACCTTCTGTCAAAGCTCCCAAATCGCTATGACAAGAGACCATATTCATCAGCTAACAGCAAATTCAGAATTGCCTCCCAAGTAGAATCCCACAAAAGCCAAACCAACAGGTTCCTAGATAGGAAAGGAAGGCCATTAAGTGTCTTTTAGGATTTCTGCCTAAATGTGATCAAGACCAATTTAAGCAGGAATGACTGTCCCTTAGGACCTGTTAGAGGGAATGCCCCAAGCTGGTCTGGTAAGGTGACCAGATGGCTGGACATTAGTTCAGGGGAGTGACTCCCAGGAGGAAAGGAATGGGTTACACTAATTGATGTCAGCTTTAAGAGGGTAGAACTCATGCTCACCAATGTTCCTGACCAGAGTCCTTTATATGTCACCCACAGTCATTTCTTCTTCTTCAAGTGAATTATACCAACGTATGGTGCTTCTTGCTGCAGGTGCCACTCTTTGAGAAATGCAGTTAATGGTTCTCAGAAAATTCAAGCAAGAGGCATTTCTTATCTTATTTATCTAGGAATGCTCACTGGAAGAATGTGTGACTCTGCTGTCCCTGCATAGGAAATCCTCTAGTTTTCTTACTGCCTTGAGATATGTGTTTGACAGGCTCATAAACCAAAATGTACTGAAACCATGATTTACAGACTTTAATAGGGACAGTGCATCATTTGATTTCACAACTCACAGAGTTAACTAACTTAGAGCATGGTCTCAATTCCAACTTGAGGGTTTATGCACAATGACTTACCGAGTGATGAGCCACTCTGACCTCTCTGAATGCAACAATCTGTGCACAATGCTAGCAGCATACCTGGGCCTTCTGCATACCTCTTCTTAACTATGAGTAACCTGGGCCAGAGTGGCAAGGAGAAATAAGAATTTACATGGATGTTAATCCAAACCTGCCCTTTGATGGCACCTGTACAACTAATGTGAGCTGAAAGCCAGATTTGCTTTTGCTCTAATGGTCTGACCAATCATCATGGTCCCAGTTCACAAGGCTCCACATTTATCAACATTGAGACTTGCCCTTTGTCTTCATAGCAGTGTGGCTCTCTAACATCAGCAGAGGTATCCTGTGTCCCTTTGCTGGTAACAGGTACCTGCTTCCATGACCAAATCAGAGGCAAAGGTGAGCTTTTCACTCTAAGTCTGTATTAGTCAGTGCTTTCCATAGAAACAGAACCAATAGGGTGTGTGTGTGTGTGTGTGTGTGTGTGTGTGTGTGTGTGTGTGTGTAATTTATTATAAAGAACTGCTTTACATGATTATGGAGGCTGGGAAGTCCTACAATCTATAGTCTGAATACTGGGGGCCCAGGCAATCCAGTGTTATAGTTCTGAAAACCACAGAGTCAATCATACAAACCCTAGTCAAGGGTAGAAGACCAATGTCTGAGCTTAAGCAATCAGAGAGAATGAATTCCTCCCTCCTCCACCTTTTGGTTTTATTCAGGCCATCACAGATTAGACTATGCCCACACACACTGGGGAGGGTAATCTGCTTTACCCACTCTACTAATTCAAATGCCAATCTCATCCAGAACCATCAAAGACACACACAGAAATTATGTTTAATCTAGGCACTCCATGACCCAGTCAAGTTGACACATAAAATTAACCATTACAAAGCCCCATCCCAAAAGCTTACTTTCCTATCTAACCAGGCTCCCAACAAATGAAATGCTCATGAGCTCCCTTGCTACGACAGGTGAGCAAAGAGACTACCTCCTTAGAACTGTACATAGAGGCCCCAACAAAAAGCTGCTATCACCTATTGTCCAGATCAACGCTTTAATTTCAACCTCTACTGAAAGGATTCCCACAACCCAAAATTTCCCACAAGATCTACACCTACAGGCTTCCTCAGGGTTTGACCACCAGTTTTTCCTAAATATCCCATAGGTACCCCACCACACTCATCCTTCCCCATCTCAAAATCCCAAGTTACTCACCCATAGGAGCAGCATTCAGACCTGAAGTCCTAACACTGAAACTGCCAAAATTGAAAAGGTTCGAGGCCTTCAGGAAAAGGGACTCCAAGTAGGAAAATAAGGGTATCTGCCCAATTGCTGACCTCATGAATACAACCAGCACCACATCCCTAAAAATATTCAAAAGGCAGCCACCAGCATCACCCTCAGTCTCTGGGACAGACCCACAGCAGCTCATTTGCTCACAACCTAATCCATTACTCTCTGCCCTAGGCCTGTGAATCTTCTCCTGCTTGGTAATCCAGCACATATTATTTGCTTCACTCCTTTCATTTTTTGGTACGTTGTATTCTCCCCTCAAGATTATCCTTCTCCCCACCCCACAACCCACCCTTCACTTCAATTTTCACTTTGATTACATTTCTGACTATTGCTCTAACAACAGATATTCCTTTAGCCTGTCTGGTGTCTGTAATAAACAACCTGCTTGTTTCTTCAAGGAGATGGATCAGGTGGCTCATGGCCAATTCACAGCAATGAAATTCCATTTTCAACTGAGTTTGCTTACCCATACACTCTCTCATTCCCAATCTTGAGAGAAGAGCTAAGACCCAGTTACCACCCTAAACTTCAACAATATTTTTGTGAATAATCAGCTTTTCTTTGGGAAATAGTCTAAAATATAAAATTAATGCTGAGAAGACTTTTTGATACTATTTCTATAATTGACCCATGGGAAAATTTCTCTAATAATTCCCAAAACAAGAGTAGGATTACCCCTATTCTCTTTTCTGTACTCAGTCAACATATCTAAACTTGTACTCAACTTCCTATCCCCAAACATACCACTCCTTTCCTATTCTCTCTCAATAAATTACAGTATCATTTTTCAAATTGCCTAAATAGACTTTTGAATCCTTCTACTGTCTTCCTTCTCTCATTCCCCAATACCTAATTTGCCATATTTTATCAATTCTATCTTATATCTCCCCCAAATGTATTCACTTTCCTCATCTTAGGCACCATCATCTCTTTCCTAGATAATTACAGAACCTCCTGACCAGATTCTGTTTTCCATTTCCATTTCTGCTCCCACTTCATCTATCATTATATAATTATGGTATATATTTCTAAAACACAAATCTGTCATTCCTCTATTCAAAATAGTTCCACAGCTCCCTATTATGCTTAGAATAAATATCATACTCCTTAGCAGGACATACAAACTGGTCATGATCTGGGCTTTACTTTTCTTTCCATCTTCATTTCTCCAAACTCTTCTCCTCCTACTGTACAACATCCTCTGAGTGAGTCACACTCTCATACCCTAGAGACTTTGCACCTGCTGTTTCTACTTCCTGAATTATTCTTCCTGCCCTACTATCTCTTCACCTGCCCAACACTGTTCATTATTCAAACATCAGCATAACCTCTACCTTTTCCTAGAAGTCTCCCCAGAACTGTATGCATGTACCTCCAGACCTGGCTGTTCCTCCTGTGTGTTCCTACTGCACCATGGGCTTAAGTGCTATTGTAGCTGTAAGTGCTACAATAGTATATTATAATTGTCCATAAAATTAACTGTAATTTTAATTACCTCTCTCCCCTCATGAGTTAAGGACAATTTCTTTCTTACTGCTTCATCCTCAGCACCTGAAAGAGTATCTACAACAAATAAGTGCTCCATAAAAACAAGTTAATGAATAAATGGATGTTGACATTTTCCTCCTAGGGAATGTCCATAAATGATCATTTTAATCTGCTTTCACCTATGTATGAGAACTTGGACAGATTGGGTGGTTTGCTCCAAGCACATTTCACTGCAGGTAGACTAACTAGTATGTTTACTCCTGAGAAACATCATCAGTATTTCCTCTTCCTGTTCATAGAAGACACACACTTCTTTAGGATAAGTCTATGTTCAAGGTAGAGACAACACCTAGGCTTGATGTTCTAAAGTATGTTGTCAGTTTCATAATCCTGGTAGAATGCTGAATAGATTACACTTTTGCATTTTTCCCAGTTATTCACAAATCAGAAAAAAAGATTATACATTATTCCCTTCCCTACTTTACAATGTATCCAGCCTGAAGAAATTAAGGAGAGCAACAATTCAGGAAACAATCTGGTTTTACTATGAAATATTTTCACTAAACTGCCCTACTTTACATGATAAGCTACTTAATGATACAACTTGGGAATATGTCTCCTAAAATACCACAGAATACACCATTGCTCCAAATTTTTTGACAGTACCTAAGTACAATACATCAGCAATTCATTCCTCAGCTCTGAAAGGCTGAAGATCAGTAACTAAATCATGTAAGTGCTTATCAAGTAATTATGTTATTAAAATGACATACATCAGTCAGTGCATATCTTGCCTTTGTCTGTGGATTCTTTGTATTCTACATTTTACTAGTCAAAACACTATTTTCAGGACCCTTCTCAGGAATTAAGAAAGCTATATTTAAATAATGTTAATAAAAGTGACATAAACCTGCACGAAGGAATTGGAATGTCTAAGGCTATACCCCTTGCACTTAGCAGGCAAAAATAGACAGTGGCAGCTTGAACTTGGAATTGTAAGGCCTTTGTTACAGAGCCACAATCTTTATACTTTCTAAACCATTTTTTCCTTTATCAATGGAACTTTTTTAACTCTTGCTGTTCATAATGATGGTAAAATTTGCCAAGAACCAAAAGAATCACAAAAGTAAAAAATACATTTAGCTATAAAGGCTAATATGATTTTCATTATTAATTAGATTTGTGGAAGGGTATTTTTATACTACAAGTTTAATTTAGAAATATTTAAAATTCTAATTTTTACCAGAATTTGAGTTTAGGGAGGTTTCAAGTGCGCTTGTAAAAAGCCAAGATGACTCAGGAAATTATTTCCAGTAAGTCATTTACTTAGATTTCTTGATTGTGGTAATAACTTGCAAATTAGATTTATGCAAATTTAGTATGTGCATGTGGATATAATACTGACTCAGAAATCTATCCTTCAGGGAAGAGGACCCTGTCCAAATTCACAAAGCCATTTAGTGACCACTCAGAACCAACTGAAATGTCTATTAACAGCTGTGTCTATTTAAAAACAATGCTGTTTGCATCAGAAATGCAAGCAACATGTTATCATGCAAAAGAAACAAAATGATGCACACTGTATAAGATATTTTGTTAGTTCAAAAAAAGAAGAAAAAGTAGAAGAGGCCCCCCCGTGCTTCAAAAGAATTTCAAAGATGATCTATCAGCCTATGGATAGAATTATTGCCAGGAAAGATGAGGATCACAGATGAAAGAACATTCAATTTGTCCAGGAGGAAGTCATTAGAACTTCTTTAGTAAGTACAATTTCAGTATAGAGGATGGCGAGAAAGCAGTTGGGTGAAGGTCAAGAAGAAAGTCGGAGGTGAGGAAGTGATTCAAACCTCTGATGGGTTTGGAATAGGTTGAAGGAAAGGTTTTTAGTTGAAGAATGAAGAAAAGCTAATGGATTTTGGGAGAGGGGGGTTTAGTAAGAGTAAAAGAATATTAAGGTTAAAAGAAAAAAGAGAATTTAGAAGAAAGTTAAGGATAAAGAATCCTATAGGGAGAACTTTATTCAGCCCAGAATTCTAGACGAGAAAAAAAAGCGGGGATGGGGGGGGTGGGGAGGGCAATATGAAGACACAAACAAGAGGAAAGATAGGGAAGAAATAAGACAGAAAAAGATGACAGCATGAAAGAATAAAGAAAAACAAATAAGAAGGATGAAGAGAGACCATTCTGGGAGAACTTGGAAAATAATGTTTTAAATGAGCACCAGGAAAAAATTTAAGAATAAAAACTATAAAGTTTCAAGAGAGAGTTGGAACAAGCAGTAAAAGCTGTTGGGCTAAGGTTACACACACACACACACACACACACACACACACACACGAATAGGGATGTGCTATTGTACAAGATTACAACAAAAGTTCTAAGAACAAAGAGCAAATTTTTGTTGAAAGTGTTTGCCCAGAACATGGATCCCCCTCACACAGGGCAAAGCAAAACTGAAACGGGAGGATGCAATAATAACAGTCCAAAGATAGGAGTGGGTAAAGCAAACATGAAGACAAAAGAACAAGGGCGTTCAGGCAAGAAAAGTGTAGCTCTTTTTGTGGGGAACAGAGGTAAGAGATCAAGGGAATGGAAGGTGCATTCTGAGCAGAGAAAAGCGAGGATTTAATTTCTTGAAACACACAGTATTGAGTTCAATTTTCCCAGGGTAAAATCATTTCAAAAGAAGAGGGAATTTAACCATGACCTTATGAGACTTTTCTTTCCTGTAAGTTAAAATACCCTGATTAAAAAAAATAAAAAATAAATAAAAATTTAAAAGATAGAGAGGCAAACCAAGAAACAGACTCTCACCTGTAGAGAACAAACTGATGGTTACCAGAGGTGAGGGAAGTAGTGGGAAGGGGTTTAAGGAGCGCACTTGTGATGAGTACCAGGTATTTTATGGAAGTGTTCAATCACTATATTGTCACCTAAACTAATGTTACACTGTATGTTAACTAACTGGGATTTAAATTTTAAAAAAATTTTAATTAAAAAATAAAATAGCCTGAAACATAGGACACAGTTGGCCAATATTCCCGTGTACTACTTTTCGTGATGATGTGTAATTTCCACCACATACCTCCAGCATGGGCAAAGTTGACAGGCAATTTTCTTCCCCACTGCCTTAAGCATCTACTAACCTTTCTGGCTTTAAACCTGATTAAAATTTAAGACTACCTTCAAGGAATTTCAAAATGTCCCAGAATTCAATACCTGAAGGCAAAGTGATAAAGGAATGTCTTGGAGCTCTTCCTGTTATAACACCCAGACAGCCCAGTCTAGTTTCATCAGAAACTTTTCACAGTCTATCACTTCCTTTTGTCATTTTGAGAGAATGCTGACATCAACTTAAAAAACAATTAATCACAGTAATAGAATTTCACAGGTGGAGAGGTAAAAAGAACATAACCTTTGCAGAGACTGAATTCAACTCCTACCTCTATGATGCTGGGCAATTTTCCTGTCCTCTCTGAGCTTCAGTATCATCATATATAAATTTGGGATAATAATATTTACCACCAAAGTTGTTGTAAATGAGATAATGTACAAAGCATAGTGTAATAATACTTGGAACATAGTAGTTACTCATAAATGACAATTACTCTGTTACTCACATTTCTGGCATGAGAATCTCACCCAGCAGCATGTCTTGCTCTATGTCACTCCATGAAACTGTTGATCTTTTCTGAAGTCAACATAATATATTAGAGTCTTTTACAGAAACATATATGGCTTGCTTCTTGGAATACACTGCACTTTTCAAAGTTATTTATTTATTTATTTATTTAGAGCATGCAGGCATGTGTGTGAATGGGGCTGGGGGTGGTGGCTTGTGACAGAGCAAGAGAATCTTTTTTTTTTTTAATAAATAAACTTTATTTTCCTTTTTAAAAGATTTTATTTATTTATTTGACAGAGAGAGAGAGAGATCACAATTAGGCAGAGGCAGGCAGGGAGAGAGGGGGTAGCAGGCTTCCCGCTGAGTGGGGAGCCTAATGCAGGGCTGGATGCAGGGTTCAATCCCAGGACCCTGAGATCATGACCTGGGCCAAAGGCAGATGCTTAGCCATCTGAGCCACCCAGGAGCCCCAGAAGGAGAGGATCTTAAGCAGACTCCATGCTTCGCACAGAGCCCAACATGGGGCTCAATCTCACAACCCTGAGATCACAACCTGAGCCAAAATCAGGAGTCAGACACTTTAAGCCACCCAGGTGCCTCCAAAGCTTAATATTAATATTACTGATATCATAAAATAGGTCTCCTTTATGCTAAATTTAAGCTATTCATTTCATTTCTTTCCATATGTTCTCACCATACTTTTATAATAATTAACTATAAAACTGCATTATTGTATTTCCATATGTTAGACCTTGAGTGTATTAAAAACAATTAAATATTGAACGCATTGGACCACCTATCCAGTCATCTGGTGAGTATAATTTAATGCAGTATTTGCAAAATATATTACATGTATATTAGTATACACACATATACATATGGTATATGTTATGTACATATAATATACATAATATTTTAACCACTTTCTCACATATTATTAGTATACTGAAATGTCATTTAAGCACTTTTACTTTAGGCTTCAAACAATTTTTGTGTTTAGGGGAAAAAAAACACATTTTCAGAAGTGCAGACATTTTATTTCTGGCTTTGTTCACTTTTATAATGTTAACAACACCTAGAAAGAAACAGCATGTCAAATGTCCCATCACTGATGGCTTCAAGGGGCTGAATAATTTAGATCCTTACCTAAGGACAAGAGGATGCTAGGCAAGCTTAAAGAAGTGAAGAAGAAGCACCAACAAGGAGGCCAGACACTGGACTCAGGAATCACCCACATACATATCTCCAACTTCACAATTTCACCAAGAACCACCATTGTTCACAAAGCATTAATTGCTTTTGATAAGTAGGAATAGGCTCTCCCTCTCCCATGCTTCAGTAGCACTTGATACCTCTGTTAGCACATTTGTCACTTATGTATGACAACTGTCTCCTAGGAGACTGTTGGAGATCCTGAAGGGCAGGAGCCACATTATTTTCTTGGAGAAGATGTTCAGTACCCTTTTGTGGACTGAATACTCAGCACCAACATGAACTGACTGCTGGTTAACCAGCAACCTCCTTCTTGCAGAATGCAGTAGGCTTTCCTCATATTCTACAACATTTGACACCATGGACTCCCGCTGAAATTACTTCCTCCCTTATTTTTTGTGTCACTGCCCCATATAGGTTCTCCTCATACTTGTCTGGCCATTGATCTCATGTCCCTTTAGCTGTCTCCTCTACTGTCTCCCAGTCCCTAGCTTAGAGACTTGACATTTATATCCCTCTACCCCAGGAAAGAGCTTCTGTTAGACCTTCTCAACTTCAACACTCCCCCTCTATGCTTATTAGTCTCCAATCCACACCTCTAGCTCTAACCTCCTCACCAAACTCTAGGATGTCTCCACTCTAAGATAGCTGCTCTCAAATTCAATATAGCCTCAAACAAAACTCATTACATTCTCTTCAAGAAAGTTTCCTTATTTTCTGACCATGACATCACAATTCTCTCCAGCATTTTCCAGAGGATGTGCTATATTCCCATACTGTTGTGTAAGAAAGAGATACGTGTTCAGTTAAATGGGAGGAAAGTTGGGTTAAGTGTAATTAAAGTGCAATTAAAAAGTTTTCTTTTTCTGTAGGACTTCTCAGAACCTTTTATATGCTAATGTGTTTGGGGAGTTTCCAAAATGGGCATAGGGTATTATATACTGTTTACAAATATATTTAATTATAGGACTCTTTCCGGAAGCTCTTCTCAGGAAGGACCAGCTTCAGTGAACCACTTATAACAAGATCTTATCCTTGACTATTCCTTCTCTGTATCTAAGTGGTTACCAAATTCTAATAATTCTTTTAAAATATCTCTTTGGGATGCCTTCACTTCAGGTCATGATCCCAGGGTCCGGAGATCGAGTCTCGCATCAGGCTCCTGCTTGGCAGAGAGCCTGCTTCTCCTCCCTGCTTTTGCTTGTGCTTTCTCTCTCTATTTCTAATAAATTAATAGAATCTTAGAAAAAAATTTAAAAAAAATCTCTTCTTTTCCATTCCTGCTATTCATACACTAGTTTAACTCCCCTGATTTAGGCTTCCAACATTTCACGCCTGGATAACAACCGGTTAATTCCTTCTCCTATTATCTCATCCACCTGTCTAAACCACCTAAACCATCATTTTCATTATCCACGTGGTTCTCTTGTTTAAAAAGAAAACAGAACAAAACCAAAGACACACTCTGCTGTTCCCAGGATCAAGTCAAATTGAAAACCTGGAACGTATCATCCTATTCACCAGCTTTATTCCTTCCATGGCTCTAGGTGAGTCCTCTATCCAACCAGGCCAGTTTTGCCATAGTCAATTAAACATAGCATACTACTTCTCAACTTCTTTACTCTCCTTATTCACCCTCTCCCCACCTGAACTGGAATGTCTTTCCCTTTTGGTCAGGCAGTTAACATGCATAAGGAGTGGCAAATATAGGAATGGAAGCTACAGGTCTCACCTCCTGTGCCCACGGCAAATTTACAAATTAATCACAACTTTCTTTCAGACCTTAGTCTCTACTTCAGAATCTTTCCTGACACAGTGCTTTAGGAAGCTACTGCCCATAAACCTGTTGGAGTTGACACAAAACAAAACAAAACAAACAATGGGCTTCCCAGTTACAGAGATCATTTCATCTTACTATTCTCTCCATGAATTTAGACTTTTAACCCCTATAAGCTTCAAATTCTTCACCTTTGAAATGGGAATAATTCTCATCTCAGCAGTTTGTTGTTAAGGTCAAATGAGTTTACATGCATAAAAGCCCACTAAAGAGGCACAGAGTGGATGACTAAAAGACGACCATCTCTTCTCTTCTCTTTGTCCCCTTGTTCTCTACCTGTCTAAATATTAGATATCCTTCTCCAGACCTCCTTACCCAGATCAGCCCATGCTGACAAGCCTCTTCTCTCACTCTTTTAACCATCTGCATTTTCATCCTGGACATTCAACCTAGTTGTGTTGTCCAATTGTGTTGACTTAACTCTCCTTAAGCCCCTAGACTCACAAGTCCTTGATCTCTCATCTTCAGTGACATGCACTTCCACAACCCTGGTCAGTTCCTGATGTAGCCCTGCCTCATACTCCAACATGGTTCACATCTGTTCTAAAAGTCTGCTCTAACCACAAACATCTGTTCTGCCTAGGAGTCCTGACTTTCCAAATCTGTTCCCCACTCTCATGAACATGAATCCCCCCAATCCTCCCAATTTTTTGAGTCCATCAGCCTCCTCCTGTCTGTCTTCACCTTCCTGCCAAGCTTGGGCCCGCTGAACGGTCATTCAGGGAACCACAACCTTAGAATCCCCTCCTGCATCTTCTGCCATTCCTTCCATGCCAACCCCCACTCAGATTACCTGAGCCCTCCTTGTCTCCTAGTCCTGTGCTGTTGAGCATTGAACTCAGTGACTTGACACCTGAAGACTACATTTTTCAGAGAACCATGTACAATCACTCCCCCACTTACCAGCTCTGTCCTTAAGCACTAGTCTGAGAGTGGTATAAAGAACACGTGGGAGCTATTTTAAAATGCAGGCTCCTAGGGCCCACTCCAACTATTCTGATTTAGTCAGTCTAGTATAAAGCCCAGGAATCTGTATTCTAACAAACACCTAATAAAGCAAGAGTGGGTAAACTATTTCCTATAAGCCAAATCTGGCTCACTGACCGGTTTTGTACTTCCCTTAAGCTAATAATGCTTTATTTTTAAATGATTGAAAAAATGTCAAAGAAAAACATTTTATGATATGAGAATATTCAAATTTCAGTGTCCACTAGTAAAGGATTTGTTTTTTTTTTTTTTAAGGACTTTATTTTTTAGAGCAGCTTCACTTTCACAGCAAAACTGAAAGTACAAAAATTCCCATATATTCCTTGCCCACACATATGCATAGCTTCCCCCATTTTCAACACCCCCTGCAAAACACATTTATTACAATGTATGAATCTACACTGACATATCATTATCACCCAAAGTCCATAGTTTACATTAGGATTCACTCTGGATTTTGTACATTATATGGGTTTGGATAAATGTATAATAACATGTATCCATCATTTAATAACATACAGAATATTTTCACTGCCTAATATGATTACAGTTTTATTGGAACACAGCCATATTCATTTGTTTACATCTTATCTATGGTTGCTTTCATAATATAACAGCTAATCTGAGTAGCTGCAACAGAGACCACACGGCCCACAAAGTCTAAAATATTTACAATCTGGCACTTTACAGAAAACGTTTGTTGATCCTTGACTTAAAAGATCCTGTTGCAGTATCAGAGACCTCAGCTTGAGGTATCCTTAATAAGACTCACTGAAATTTGATGCTGCCTAAATTTTTCTTCTTTTATTCATGTCTTAATGATACCCAAACACCCTACAGGTAGTGTTATAAATCTTCTTCCCTTTCTTCAATCCCTTCTCTACCTGGACCTCCTCATTCTCAGCAGATACCTCACTTCTCACCTTATTAAGAGCATGGAGCCTATTTATAAGTTACTTATTTCACTTCCTTTACTCCTATGTGAAACCAGAACTATTAGAAAAAAAAAAAAATCCCAAAAGGCCTAGCCGTATCTTCAGTGTCTGGGGAACCTGTGCTCAGATCCCAGCTCTGCAGTTACTTTTTTTGTGATCCCAGGCAAGGCCTTAACCTATAGGTCTTAATCATATATAAATCTGGCTGACAAGCCCAACTCAGAGGACAGCCATCAAGGTTAAGTGAAACAACATGGACTTGGCATAGAGCAGGCCCTATGAATGAAGGAATGAAGAAAATGCTTTCTTCATTCCGTTTGACACCAAAATACTAATAGGTCACATTCATTGAAAGCATACTGTGTGTCAGATATCTTATAGTCATTACCTCTTTAAATTTTGACAGGAAAAATAAATTTTAAAAGTTTTGACAGAAATACCCAGATGGGGGTTCTTGGGTGGCTCAGTTGGTTAAGCATCTGCCTTTGGCTCAGATCCTGATTCCAAGGTCCTGGGATAGAGCCCCACAAGGGACTCCCTGCTCAATGGGGAGTCTGCTTCTCCCTCTGCCCCTCCCCCTGCTCATGCACACATGTTCTCTTTCTCTCAAGTAAATAAAATCTTAAAAAAAAAATTCCCAGATAGAAGCTAAACCATACTATCTACCCAAACATATTTCAATTACCCACTTTTCACTCTCAGTTCTCACCTCTGATGACTTTACTCCTGTCCACATATAGTCATACACAGAAACATGCTCCATTCTCCTCTCAGCCCTGAGGCAATCTCATATTAAGGTGTTTCTCCCCCTTTCCTAAAACAATTAAAAAAAAAAATCCCACTCATGACTCAACTGCTTACAACTTGGTTTCTTTTGTTTGGTTCAATCTATTTAAAAAAACTATTCCCATTTAGGAACAAATGGTTTCCAAGATTATCAATAATTATTAGCTGCCAAAAGTAGATGGCATTGTGTTGATACTTATTCTGCTTTATAGCAAATACTATTCTAATCACCAAAGATTAAACAGCCACGAAACAAACTCTCTTTGGCTGCCATAACAACTCACTCTGGTAGCTTCCTTTGCTTTTCTGAGCACTTTTTTCAGTCACCTTCACTGGCCTCTACCCTCTTCCCCATCCCTTTCTCTTGTCCTCTCTACTCTTCTCTTCCCTCTTCATTTTACTTTCTAGGACCTTGGCTTCAACTACCAGTACTATAAAAATCTAAATTAGCTGTGTCTAGTCCTAACATTAAACTTTTTCTTTAAATTTTTTATACTTTTTCCAAACCATGGGCAAAATATCTATTCATACTTCAAACTCAAGCAAGGGCAAAGACAAAGGTCCCTTAAATTTCAAGCTTTACTACAAAGCTGTGATCACCAAGACAGCATGGTACTGGCATAAAAACAGACATATAGACCAATGGAACAGAGCAAAGAGTCCAGATATGGACCCTCAAGTCTATGGTCAAATAATCTTTGAAAAAGCAGGAAAAAAAATATCCAGTGGAAAAAAGATAGTCTCTTCAATAAGTGGTGCTGGGAAAATTGGACAGCTACATATAGAAGAATGAAACTCAACCATTCTCTTACACCATTCACAAAGAAAAACTCAAAATGGATGAAAGACCTCAACATAAGGCAGGAATCTATCAAAATCCTAGAGGAGAACATAGGCAGTAATCTCTTTGACATCGGACATAGCAACTTCTTTCAAGACATGTCTCCAAAGGCAGAGGAAACAAAAGCAAAAATGAACTTTTGGGGCTTCATCAAGATCAAAAGCTTCTGCACAACAAAGGAAACAGTCAACAAAACAAAGAAACAACCCACAGAATGGGAGAAGATATTTGCAAATGACACTACAAAGGGCTGATATCCAAGATCTATAAAGAACTCCTCAAACTCAACACACACAAAACAGATAATCACATCAAAAAATGGGCAGAAAACATGAACAGACACTTCTCCAAAGAAGACATACAAATGGCTAACAGACACATGAAAAAAATGTACATCATCATCAGCCATCAGGGAGATTCAAATCAAAACCTCATTGAGATACCACCTTACACCAGTTAGAATGGCCAAAATCAGTAAGACAGTAAACAACAAATGTTGGAGAGGATGTAGAGAAAGGAGAACCCTTTTACACTGTTGGCAGGAATGAAAGTTGGTGCAGCCACTTTGGAAAACAGTGTGGAGATTCCTTAAGAAATTAAAAATAGAGCTACCCTATCACCCTGCAATTGCAGGGTATTTACCCCAAAGATACCCTATGACCCTGCAGTTGCAGGGTATTTACCCCAAAGATACAGATGTAGTGAAAAGAAGGCCATCTGTACCTCAATGTTTATGGCCGTAATGGCCACAGTCACCAAACTGTGAAAAGAAACAAGATGCCCTTCAACAGATAAATATACAAAGAAGATATCATCATGTATTTATCTGCTGAAGGGCATCTTGGTTCTATATAAAGAAGATATGGTCATATATACAATGGAATATTATGCAGCCATCAGAAAGGATGAATACCCAACTTTTATATCAACATGGATGGGACTGGAGGAGATTATGCTGGGTGAAGTAAGTCAAGTGATCTACTTTGCAAACTCCCTGAGAGCAAGAGTTATGCATTCTTCATCTTATATTCTACTTCATAATGCATTTTCAACAAACACCCAGTAATTGATATTTAACTGTGTCATATGTTTTAAAATACTTGCCTTCAATTATTTCCTTTCTAAAAAATACTGCCCTTAATTCCCAACTTCTTCTCCAGCTTCAACCCTAGCTCATCCTTCCCTTTCCCAGTGAAACTGCCTAAAAGGATTGTCACAGATGACATCTCTTCTTTCATACCTCCCATTCTCTTCTTAGCCCATGGCAATCTAGTTTCCTGTCATGCCTCCACCCAAAACGGTCTTGCAAAATCAATCACAATCTCTGTGCCCTTTTTAGTCTTTAACTTACTTCACATCTCTGTTGCAAGATGATCCCAAGTTCCTGTCTTGAGCCCAAAACTCACCTGAGCTCCTTATTTACATATCCAGGTCTGTACTAGACATCTTCAGCTGACTGTCAAACCCAGCAGGTGCTCAATAAATAATTGCTGAGTAAAGAATACCTCCCCAACAATGAATTTTGGAACACGCACACACACACAAAAATAAAATAAAATAAAATTTAATTTAATTTAAAAAATATCTCCCTAACTTGCTCTTACTGGTTTAGATCAGTGTTTCTTAATCTATCTTATTCTATGTCCTCTATTTAATAAATATGTAAAATCTTATGCTCCCCAGTACCAAATACATCCTGACATAGCTGCCTACCTTTCACCCAGAGGTTTTTGGGAGGCCGAAAATGATCAATTTTCTGCATGTCTCCATCAGATATGAGACCAAGATGGTTCTATGGAGCATTAGTTTCTGATGTTTAAATTATTAAAACAGTAGTATTTGCTTAATTTTCCAAATATAAAATCATAATACTAGGTATGTTTGATAGGCTTTTAAAAATAATATACAGCAGCCTGGAGATCCTGACAAGCCCCTTGGAAAGTCACCCTTCTTCTACTGCTCATCCTCCAAGCTGAAAATCCCAGATCTAGGAGCTCTCTATGGCAGAGTACAGTTCTAAAATTGTGTGACTTTAGGTTATAAAGTGTTTAAGTGTTTGTGACCCCTAAGCATAGTAGGCACTAAAGAAATAAACACTTTAAGCAAATTATAGGAAAGTATCAAAACACAAGTAAATTATTTTAAAACTTAGTTTATACCTAGAACTTCCCCTTCCTCTTCCTCATGTTCTCTCCTCTTATCCTCCCTTTACACTCCTTTTTAAAAAAATATATTTATTTATTTATTTTAGAGAGAGAGAGAAAGAGCACAAATGAACATAAGAGGGGTTGGTGCAGAGGGAAAAGGAGAGAGAATCTCAAGCAGACTCCACACTGAGTGTGAGCCCGATGCGGGACTCAATCTCACAACCATGAGATCACAGCCCACCCTGAAACCAGGAGTCAGTCACTTAACCAACCATGCCACCCAGATGCCCCCCTCCCTTCACACGCCTAACTTCAATTCCTCCCATTATTTTTTCTCATTTTCACTGTACTGATCACAGAGTGTGCTATCCCTATAAGCAGCTTGAATTTATTTTTTTCTGGAGGCCAGAAAAAAAACTTGTCCATTTTGGATCTTTTATGAGGAAATACAAATGACCATCTCATTGGCAATGCCAGGTAGTCCAAGTAGTCCAAAAACAATTGAAACTCAGCTAGTCTGGCTCTAGAACTTGTAATCCTAACCACTGTCCTGTTACTATCTAACTCACCATATAAGCCCTTGTGGGGCTCCATCCCAGGACCTTAGGATCAGAACCTGAGCCTGTTAACAGAGGTCTACTTTGCGCTTAGAGGGACTTACTTCCAGATTTGGCTTCCACAGCAGAAGCTGGAGGGGAAGTCTTAACTTTCCTTGTGCTCACATCTTCATTTTTATTGTATCCTACATTTGAACGGTTAGGATGCTAAACCACTCTGCTGGATGAAGTTCTCTGCTCTTCCTTCAGTTTATTAAACAAATAAACAAACACACCTTGAAAACAACTATGGGTTATTTTTTCATAGCACATTTTTGTTACTATAACTCTGTCTTTTCCCCTCCAATGATCTAGCACACATTTAAGAGAGTTTGCTCTTCCAACAAAAGAAATCATACATTATTAAATTTGTTCTTATAACTGTCTCAGGGGAAGAAAAATATTACCATCTTTCATTTTCAAATCACTCTATAAGGAGTCTGTGAATATTAAAAGACACTTATTTTTAGCCTTCAATTCACTCTTTAAGGACACACTCATTAGAGCTACGACAATATAGACAATTTTGGATAGCTGACAGATTGGACACCTTTTCCTAAAAGAGCTACACTGGCTGACAATCAAATTCAAGGTTCTAAGAACCTTGTAACATCAACTGTTTAAGCCAAAAAGTAGAACCAAAGACCTGAATAACTTAACCAAAAACTTACACAGAAAATATACTGGTATGCAGGTAAATGACTCACCAAAAACTTTCTGAACCTGTGGTTCCAAAAAGTTTTGTAAAATGTTTCTCAATTACATATGTTGAACCATTATAGTTGATTCATGTACTTCTCTTCAAATTTTCTAAAAGAAGTACACAGAAACTGAACTAAAAAAAGCTCTACTACCTAATCATGATTCAGTGTATCATGACCAGTCTAAACCTTTGTGATGTTAAAGCTAAGGACTTGTTTTCCACTTTTCAGTGTCTGTGGCCTCTTTCTTGTCATTAGCATTCTATTGTCCTTTAGGTAAACTTGGCACTGTTGGTCTAATATGTAAATTAATAATATAGTTTCCTATTCCATGTACAAAGGAATTTATGGGACACTAGGTAAATTGTTTCTCCTTTACTGCTTTTCTCATTCTTAACTTTACTTTCCCTCCATCCTTTCTATTTGAAGCCCCACAGAAAGGAGCATTTATAAGTTTCACTATGGCACCCTGGACTCATCAGCAGGGCTGGTTACAACCAAAAGGATCATGAAATGTCTTTACCTAACAGAAAATGTGTAGTGGGATTTTTTTCAATTGCTACATAATCCTCACTACTATTAAGTTTTTAGGAAGGCTTCTGGGATGTGTTAAACACAGCATTAGGCTAAGATATGCAAGTTTAGTTTTAGGAGCTGGGGCAAAACCATATTGCTCCTGCAGAATAGAGGTATAAATAATTTAAATATAGAGGAAGGGGGTCCCAAGAATAGGGAAAACATGTAGGGAAGCTGGATGGAGCCTGAGGGAAGAAGGGTCAAAGAACAAAATCTCCAGTGTTGGCAAACTAAGAAGGTACTTCACAGAAGAGAATATTCGATAGGGATGTTTCAGTGGTTTGATGTGGGATATGCAAAGTAAACTCCCCACCCACCCCCACCTCATCTCTCCTTCAGTAAAAATATACTGTAAATTTTACTGAGTAAAACCTGCTGCTCACTCACTCTTTGTGAAAGTGTACTCTATTAGAGAACCTCAATGAAAGCTGAGATCTGTGGCTGTGGGTTGGCCTTGGACAAAAACAGAAAGATGTTCTCTATGTGTAGGAGACTGAGGGACAGCTACATCTCTGTTGCTCAAGGGAGGCCCAGGATATCATGCCTGCTTTTAATCTACATAGCAACATGCTTCCTGAATAACTAGAGGCCAATCACTGAATCTCTCTGATTCTGTGTTTTTATCACTGTAAAATGAAAGTAGTGATAACAGATTTGGGGGTGGTTGTGAGAATCATGGCTAATATGTATAAGATACGCACTATATGGAATTAATGTTTTGATGATTTTCTCTTTTTTTTGCCATTTTTATTGTAGCTGCTAAAAACTCTAAGTCTATGCCTCAAAAAAACCCACAAAACAAAAACAAAAAAACTTTGAAATGTATGGCCTTCATATGTGTGTTATTTTTCTTCCTGAGTCTTAAACTAATTTATATTTTCTCTATTCCTAATTGTTTAGCTATTATTTATACCTATGTATTACATTCCAACCTACATCAAAGCCCTTTAAAAAGTGGTATGTGTGTATGTGACAGAGTTTTTCTTCCTCTAATGTTCCCAATTTCCCCATACTGAATTTTAGGGCATAATGGGAGTCTATGAATTTTCTTCCACTTCAGATGCTGCTGCCATCCTTGCAGTTTCATGGAGTTGTCTGACCAATAATTGGAATGACCTTGGCATTGATCAAAACTTGCCCTGTACTCTCTTGCCTTGTCCCCTTTGTCATAAAAAGGTGACTCTAATATAGGATTAGCAGTGGAGCATGTCTGTGGAAACCTGGTCTTATCTTCTTTGTCATTATGTCATCACCATCTTAGCTGACCAGACCCAACCATCATATTCATGGCAAAATGTCTGCCCATCCATAGGGTCAAGAAAAAAAAACAAACAAGGGACAGATAATGTTCTCATTTGACACTCGAGAGAAGCGAGGCCCAAAGATGTTAGCGATCAGCCCAGAGCTTTCATCAACACAAAACGGGAATTAAAACCAGGCCAACCATTTTCCTGCATCCTGATCACTAGAGAATGTGACCTCTTAACACACGCTGATTAGTCAAGCAATCTATAGCTTATCAGTACATCAAAGCATGGGCAGATTTACTTGATCCTGCTGAAGATTATAAAAGAACAATTTGCAGATAATAGCTTCTACTGACAGAGCTTATGCAGGGGGCAGGACTCCTATCCTACCCTGGAAGGATTGGGGCCTCACGAGCCTCATCTCCACCTTTTGCGTTCTATTGCCCCATGAAATCACTGAAACCTCAATACCACTAGTGTAATAAAAATGTAGCCCCTAGTTCCTAACATAAAGCCCAAGGCACTTTTAATTTTACATAAAGGAAAACAAAACTTTTAAATCAATATCAGATGCTTTAGACGCTTAACACGTGTGTTCGTTTTTTCCTTTCCTCAGAGAACTTCTGAAGACACCACAAAGATCTGGACTTTTAAACGTTCTAGGAGTCGTGTTTGTTTGTTTGTTTGTTTGTTTGTTTTTGGCTTAGCAAAGGGTGCAATATTATCAGTTGCTATATCTAGGAACACAAGCCCCACAAACAAAGGATTTGGGAAGTTTTCCCTTGACCTAGTGGTTAGGTAGAAAATATTCAGCTCTCCAGTATCCAAAAATGCCAGGTGCTTACAGGATAATGCTTGTATCTATATATTGAGGGGAAAAGGAAATAGTCATTGCTCCACTAGCAAAATCTTTGAAACAGTTAATCCTCGATAAACTGAGCAAGCAGGAACCTTAGCTGATTTTCAGGCCTGATTAGCTATTCCTTAACATGTCTTTACACACAGGCTTTATAACTATCAAGATAAAATATCTCTAGCTTTTACCAAAAGTACTTAATAATAACGCAAAGAGAAATTTGGCGAAATGCTTTTAAGATTGACTAGATATGAAACTAGTAAGCAAAAGACAAAGTATTACTGCCAGGTACTAATATGGATTAGCAAAAACAATGACACTACTAAATAATGAACTTTTTTTAAGAGCTAAGAAAAGCAACAATTTTAACAACAAGCTTAATTTACATAAAAAGGAATGAAATCAATATTATGAGAAAAAATCTGCATAAATGGTATAATTAATTATATCTCTCAAACAAAAGATCTTTATATTGTGCTTTTCTATCAATCTAAGATTGTAGGCAATGATTATGATGGCACCATACAGATTATCTAGAACATCATGTCCATGCAGACAACACAACCATCCAACTTGTTTTCACAGGAACAAACCACACTTAGATCCATCAAGAAGGGCACCAATTAGTTTTACTCTTCTCCCTCCCACCCACTCCTCAGGTTTTAATTATCTGTTGTATAGCAACTGTTGTAAATTATGGGTAACAACAACCTTGGAACTTCAATACCAATATAAACCAATACCCCACTGCCACCTTCTTGGCAGTTTGCCATGTGTGCTATTTTAAAGTTAGGCATTAGGAGGCAGCAAATGGCTCAAAACCACAGGCAAAGATAAATATTGTAGGAAGTTGGAAAAGAGACCTAAAGCTGCAAAGGCAGAGAAAACAGACCTCATCTTAAACACAGACTTCCAGGAAGTCTCATAACAAATTTAGATTTGTTACAAGGAACAGCTAGAAGGGAAAAAGGTTTGGCTTTAGTAGACAGTGCTGTAAAACTATCTAGATTCCACTCCCCATTTCTACAGGTCTAAGAAAGGCAGATGGTCATCTGAAGGGTTAAACAATACAGGTCTTGGTTTCATTTACTCTTGTTTTGTTTCTTGGCTCCAGAAACAAAGGTCTCATGGTTGCCTACCTGGAATTCTCAGGTCACACCTGCTTTGGGCAATGCCCATGTTAATGCATATGCTGTTGAAGCCATCACTGAGACATTAGAACTGATTCCACCCCACATCCCTTCATTCTGACTAAGGTATTTGCATATTTAAAACATGCACCATAGTTACTTAGAAATGCCAATGCTGCATCTACATTAAAAAAATATATATATACTTGTGACATGTGCTCTAATTCCAAGAATTATGTCTTCATATAACACATATCTGTCTTATTTTTGGGAAGATGAAAACAGACTTTTTACTTTCCTAAGGGAGAAAATATCTCTAAATGAAGCATTGTTATTTTAGTTAGAATGCTTGACTGAATTATAAGACATGTAGCTTAAACCACCTTAAATACTCTTGCCTCTCTCTGGATATTTATTTTTAAAAAATAAACTCATGTAATTTATAGAAGAATTTTATTTCAAGCACAAATAGAAAAGTCCTTAGAAAATATGACTGCTAGGGATCAAAACTATAAATGTGTGAGGAAGATTGTGTGTTATATGAAAAAAGAAAACTTAACATCTCCAAAGATAGTTCCCTACAATTTTTGCATTGTTTCTTAAACTGTTCTGCTAAGAATGCATATATTATGTGCCATACAATACTTAGCTATCAGAATATACAGGATAGAGCAGTAATGAAAAACACATTCAGTATTATGATAGTAATATTGTGATAAACAGTTAAACCAAACCAAAAGTAACTGCTATCAAAAAATGCAAATGCTCCACAAAACCTCTTTTCCATCTAGGCATGCATGATGATTCCAAACTCCTCCAATAACCAAATTTCAGTTTTATTACAACTGACTATTAAAGTAATTAAAGAAAATATCACACATTACTTACTGTTTCTGAAATTTCTATGCCATCCTTCTGAATTCAAAGGGGATGAAGAAGAATTACTGCCACGAGGAAATCTAGCAGGCAAAAAGAGGAAAAATAGCAAGTATTAGTTGTCTGAAATATTAACGTCTTCAGGTTTTCTTGAGGTACTTCCCACAAGATCCCAAAGCAAAGAAGAAAAAGGAAAAGTTGGAGAAAAACATCACACACATCCCAAGCCGACTTTCTCCACAAACCCATGCAGCTCCAAACTTTAAAGTAAAGGCTCAAATTGTTGAGCATCCTGATTGAGCAAATATCCGACTTCGGTATCACTGGTTACGTACACAATTTCAGTAAGACGAATGCATCTCCAAAATTACGGTTACTTTAATGTATTATCCAGATTTTCCCCGTTTCTCTCTCTTTCTCCCTTTTCCATTCACATTTTTCTTCCTACAAAATGCACATAGGTCTGTTCTTCCTTGTACCCTGAGTCAGGCCTGGCTTTGAAATGCATTTCAATCTCTCAACACAGACTGCTTTCATTGCATTTAGAGTCCCACTAAGGCCCAGCTTTAAAAGCTACTGATTCTTTTTTTCTTTAGCCTTCCTCACAAAGGAAGGGTATTTTGTAAATTACCAGCTCGTTCAGATCAACAAAAGGTACTTTCATAGAAAGCCCCATTTGATTTTGCTCAAATTTGATTACAAGGATGGAGAAAAGGAAAGGAAGTCAAAAAGAAAAACCCCAGATGGCTTTTTCATTCATCTCAGTGAATGAGCTTTATCTGTGCCTTTTGAAACTGTAGCAGTGGAAAAGCATTTCTGTTGGCTTAAAAAACTTGACAAAAATTATTGGTTTGCCATTTCTCATGTAACAGCCATTGGGAACTGGATGAAAAGACTTTTTCATGGGATCGCCTGCTTGGATCAAAATAATGGAGATTAGGTATTTCATTATAAATTACAGTGGGAGATAGAGCAGGCTGTCATATTAATAGCAACCTGCTCATGGCCTTCAATGGTAGCTATTCTCCTAGACAAAGGACCAAGGGGGTTGTCTATTGAACTTGTACTTTAGGCCTGATCAATTTTCTATCATCAAGGCAAAAGGTGAGATGACTAACAAAGGAATTCACACATGAGTGACCTCATAAGCCTACAGATAAAACAGCTTAAAGAAGGAAAATACATCCTGAAATTATGGATGATAAACTATATAAAGAAGAAGAAGAGGAGTCTGAGAGCAGGAAAAGGAAAGAGCAATGGTCTATAATTCTCCTCTCTCTTCTTGGCCAAATGGACACATTAAAAGCTACTTGTTTTCAGCTGCAGATAATTGCAGCGTTTGGGTTGCAGTGGTCGGCTCTAAATCCTTCAGACCACTTTTTTTTTTTCCTCAGCACAGCTCCAGTCATTTCGCTCTTAACAACAGCATTGTGTTCAAGACAAAGCTTCTACCAAGAGTCACACTTAAAAATAAAAACTAAAAAGAATCACAAGCAACACAGGCTTCCAGATATTACATAGTAGACTCTGCATTTGTTATTTGCTTCAGGTTTCCAGCCTCTCCCCTGCCTCTCGTACACTGACTTGGAATCTAAAGCTTTACAAAGACTGAGCTATACCTGAGACTAAAAGAATCTTAACAAAGCAGAATGAAACGTGTGATTCCATGAAGACTTCTGGAAGAGAGTGAAGAAAAAATATTAATCCAAAGAACTACTGCAGGACAGGTGATTAATTTTCATCCAATCACAAGATCCAATTTAGATTCCAAATTGAAGTTGTCCAAATCATTGTAGAAATTGCTACAATTGTCTTCCCTGTTATATTTCCATGGAATTTTCTTCAACTTTTCTTTTAAAAAAAAAAAAATAATTGGCATTTCTGCCCTCATGTCTCAGTGTTCCTTGAATTCAGGATGGTAACAGAGAATTTATGGCCCAGAGATAAAGCCCAGGTTACCAAAGGTTACTGTTACCTGGAGATGCAGATACTCTGTAAAATTCTGCATACTACATAAAACTAATGCATAGTAAAAATATATGTGAGCTTGGCGCCTGCCTGACTTAGTCTGTTAAGTGTCTGCCTTCAGCTTAGATCATGGTCCGAGGGTCCTGGGATTGAGTCCCTCATTAGGCTCTCTGCTCAGCAGGGAGTCTGCTGCTTCTTCCTCTACCCCTTCCACTGGCTTGTGCCCTCTCTCTCTCAGGTAAATAAATAAATTAAAAAAAAAATACTTGTGAGCAGGATATATTTTTAGTATGCTGAGGTTTTTTTTTAAACCAAAGAGTAGTATAAGATTATTAATGTAAAAGGACTTCCAATTGCCTAAAAGTTTGAGAAAATACCATAAATATCACCTGTGACAGCAGCTGTCAAAATAAGGCTAAATTTGAAAAGGCACTCTCAACAGGTGTAATGACCCCCCAAATCTTGGGCACAAGCAGTCTTAGTACACACTCACCCATGTAGTAGTGATGACATAAGGAAGGTCATTTATATGTAGTTCAATAAAACAGGATATAGTATAATTTGAGGCATATATACAAATGATTCTGAATTTGTATAAAATTTTCCTTTGTTTTTTTAGAAGAACCTTGGATCCCTCAACTATCTGAACTATTCAGAGGGACCTCAAAGTTATTAATGAGGAATTAAACAACATTGGTTGAAGCCATTGTGCAGGAAAGCTCCTCTTATTAGTGGTGTAAATGTGGATGGGTATAAGTTTCCAGAGGGTAACTGGCCAGCATTCTTCAAAAGTTTGAAAGCCCTCATAACTCTTGACCTAATTATTCCCCCTTTAGGAATCTTCTGAGTAGAAACCATCAAAAATGCAGATAAGGATTTTGTTTTTCACAAAGATACTTATACAGTGAGTTATATAGTAACAGGACAGTGGTTAGGATTACAAGTTCTAGAGCCAGACTAGCTGAGTTTCAGTTACAATTTGACCAACTTCCAATTACAACCTTCTAACTTTGATAATTAACCTCTGTATCTCTCACTTTTCTTACCTATAAAATGGGGATTTTTAAAGTGTGTTATGATTATTAAATGAGTTAATATATATATAAGCACTTAAAAAGTGACTAACACAGAGTTAAGTACTAAATAAGTATTAGATATTGTTATTATTATTATAAATATTCAAAATCTGGAAAATTATTAACTCAATTGTAATAAATAAATACAATAGAATGCAATATGCCAATTTGGGATGTTTCTTAATGACATATGGAAAAATAATCATACTTAGTGAAAAATTTAGTATTCAAAAATCTCTATATTACATGACTTCAACTATATCAAATTTATGTGCATTAAGTGGCAATAGTATTTATTCCTGAATAAAGTAGTTTCAAGTGATATTTATTTCTTCTATAGTTTTTTAATCTTTAAATTTTGAATGAAAAATTTTAAATTTTTAAATATTTTTTAAAAATCCTTTTAAAAAAGATTTTATTTATTTATTTGAGAGAGAGAGAGAGCATAAGCAGGGGGAAGTAAAGGGACAGAGGGTGAGGGAGAAGCAGACACCTTGCTGAGCAGGGAGGCTGATGTGGGCCTCGATCCCAGGACCTGAGCCCAAGGCAGATGCTTAACCAACTGAGCTAACCAGGCACCTCCCCAAAATTTTTATTTTTATAAGAGTTTATGAAGAAATAGAACTAGGAGGGGCCCCAAAGAGCATGCAGTGTTTATCCAATAGAGATAGACCAGGACATGGGGAAAGTCAGAACCTAGTTCTTAGTTCTTAGCCCTAAGATCTGGAGATGAGATATGCTTCAATAACTAAGAACTAAGCTTGAACTCTAAAATCCAAAATGCAAAATCCAAGTATAACATATCCACAAAATTCCCACCTGAAGAAGCTGTCACTATGTGGGTTACCAAAGGTGTCTGAAATAAGAGAAGCCAGCAAAATGACTCAGGGATGAACTCGGGGAGATACACACATGCCAACATACACAGGATATATGTAACACAAACAACTTTGATTCAGTTAGGGGCAAAAGACAAAGCCAAGGAATCATAAACATAAGAATTTTCAACAACAGGGCCAGAGGAGTGACCTAATCAATTGCAGTGGCAGCTACATATAGAGACTGTAGGGTACAACAGAGGAAAAGACTCTTTATGGGAATGTCTAGAAGAGGGACTAAAGGCCAAGAAGTAGGCAGTTGTTGCTTTCCCTCTTCCTATCCATGGGGAGCTAGAACCTGAACATAGAAAGAGAGTGTATGGAAGAGCAGAACCCTGCCCCCAACCCTGCTGGGCCTTTTGACAAGCCTGAACTAGGGGGTAGGGGAAGGATGAGGGTTGGGGGAAGGACAGAAAAATGGGGGAGCCTAGTAATTGGGCTTTTTTTAGTCTTTAGTAACTAAGAGTGACTGGAAGTTACCAAAATCTCCCAAGATATTATTAAGAATCAGGAATGTGACAGAGCATAGCTGAAGGTAAAGAAAGCAGAACTGAATTACTGAGTACATGACTTGCATGTGTATTATGTCTTTACTGCAAGAAAAAAGTGTCAAGCTAAGTGCTAGAACTTTTGAAGAAACTTCAGTTAATAAGGAGCAACATTCAAGAATATGAATATGCCATATGATCCAACAATTCCATTTCTGGATATATATCCAAAAGAACTGAAAACAGGGACTCAAATAGATACATTCATGTTTATAGTAGCATTATTCACAATAACCAAAAGGTAGAAGAAACTCAAGGATCCATAGACAGATGAATGGATAAACAAAATGTGGTATATGTGATGGAACATTACTTAGTCTTAAAAAGGAAATTCTGATATATGCTACAACATGGATGATTATTGAAGATATTATGCTAACTGAAATAGGCCAGATGCAAAAGGACAAATACTGTATGATTCTACTTACATGAGGTACTTAGAATAGTCAAATTCAAAAAACAGAGTAGAATGGTAGTTGCCAGAGGCTGGGAGAAAGGGAGAATTTAGAGTTATTGTTTAATAGGTACAGAGTTTCAGTTTTGCAAGATAAAAAAGAGTTTTGAAGATGGATGGTGGTCATAGTTGCACAATGAAGTGAATGTACTTAAGATCACTGAGCTTTACACTTTAAAATTATTAAAATGGTGAATTTCATGTTAGACATATTTTACAAGTTTTAAAAGAATATGAAAAAATGCAATAAATAAAATTTTTAAAAGGATATGAAAATGTTGCCTCCTGAACTCCAACTCTTTCATCTTATTATCATCCAATGGCAAGGAGAGGACAGAGAAGAAAAGGTAGGGGAAGAGGAAGGAAGACAGTGAGAGAGAGAGAGAGAGAGAAAAGGGCTGCTTTGTTCAGTTAGTTGTGCAAGCTGTACAGTTCACCCAGAGACCATGGTGGGGGGAAATGTGGGTAAATCCTGCCAGGAGTTAGGCTGACCAAGTGGTAAGTCCTAGGGCTGTACTTCAATAGCAGGGAGGAAGGGTGCTATTTTGTGACTCATCCACCCAGAAGGAACATCTTTTATTAATCTGCGGTTGGCACTGCATGTGTCAACAGGCCATGGAAGGAAGCCAGACTGCTATGTGGACAGATTAAGAATGATGATTTAGATTGCATGGCAGGGTTGATTATGTGCTCTTTACCAATTAATTGGCCACCAATTCCCTGGGATAATCTTTTGCTTAGGAGTTTCATCATTGTCTTCTTCATAAGCTCTTCCCTGTCATCAGTACAACCAGCAGTATCTCACGCACCAAAGCTTATGCTATGATATGAATAAAATAATATGTAATATATAATTTGGCTTCTTTAAATGAGGCAAGATAAATTGACTACAGGTCTAAAACACATGCTTTTCACTTTTCAGAACTATAGGAAACCCCATTCTTATACCACTTGTCTGTGGATGATATTTAAAATTTACATTTTTAACCCTGACTTTCCACCAAAATTAATGCCATACTTCACGTAAGCTACAGGACATTTCTAAATATACCCAGAATATCTATTTGCCCCATCCCACCAAAAAACAGCTCCCATTCCTAACTTCTCTGACTCTGTTTATATGTGACCCTAAGTCCCCAGACCCATCATATTGGCAATATATTTGAATCCTTCCTTTTTGTTGTGCCTTACAATCAATATGAGTCCATTTCTTTCTTGACATGTTATCCAGACCTTCCAGATCTTTCCTAAGGTCATATGCAGTCCTGAAAATGTAATAGTTTCTCAGTGTTCTTTAATTGATCCTCTTGTCTTCTCTCTCTATGGCCTCATTTCAGGAAGAGCAGTAATTCCCTTGATTAACTCTCACTGTCTATCAACTTGTTCACTCATCTTTGTTGAAACTCTCCCTCTGTGGCTTCTTGGACTCCAGCCACTTCCCTGATTCTTCAATCCCTTCAGTTCCGTGTTCCTGACTCCACCAACTTCAGTGACGGATTCTCCCTCATCCCCAAACAGCTCTTTGACTTGATCTTCTTCATACTACACATCCCTGGCCACCTCTCCCTCTTCAGGATCACCTATGATCTGTATGTCAATGACTCCCAAATCCACCCTCCAGCACCAATCGTAAAGCCAGCTCAACTTCAAGTTCAGTATGCTAAAACTTAACCTTACTGTCTTCCACTACTCTGCAAGGAATGAGGGAGCAAGTGAGAGAGTGAGGGAGGAAAATATGGGGGGGGAGATAGGGATAGGGGGAGAAAGAAAGAGAGATAAGAGAGAGAGCCCAAACATGCATTTGTCCCTTTCTACACTTTTTAAAGATTTATTTTAGAGAAAGGAAGAGAGAGAGAGCAAGTAGGCAGAGGGGCAGAGGGAAAGAGAGAGAGAGAGAATCTCAAGGAACCTACCCACTGAGCTTGGAGCATGATGTGGGACTTCTTCTCACCACCCTGAGATCATGACCTGAGCCAAAATCAAGAGGAAGGAAGACTCCTCTTGACAGTCAACTGACTGAGCCACCCAAATTACCCCCCACTCTTTCTAGAATGGTAAAGTTTCTCAAGCAACAAATGTCCATTCTTGTTGGTTCTTCTGTCTCAGCCTCTAATTAATCACCAAATCCTCCGAGTTACATCTTACAAATCTCCCTATGGTTTCTCCTCTCCTTTTCAATTGAACGCGTATTATTCTAATTAGGATCTGAAGCAGCGATGACTTAAGCAACTACAGTATCCTCCAAACTGGGCTTCCTCCCTAATCCTCAAAATTCATCCTCTACCTGGCCATTACAATGATGTTTTTAAAGGAACAATCCACCCATGTCATTGCTCTTATTAGCCCTTTCAATGGTACCCAATGCTGTAGACCCTTACAAATCAAAATGCATCACCTGGAACCTTGTTAGAAATGCAGAAACTGGGACCTTACTCCAAGTCTAATGAATCAGATCTGCAGCTTAACAAGACCTCCAGGTGATTCATATAGCCATTCAAGTTTGAGAAGTACTGGTCTAAAGAACAAAGTACTATTATTATAGCTTCACCCATAGGTTCTTCACAACCTTCACAAACTGTTGCTCATCTATCTTCCCAATTTCAACTTGAGACCTCTCCCCTCCACACCACCTTTTCTGCCTCAGGACCTTTGTACAAGCCATTGTTTGCCCAGAACACCTTTTCCTACATTATCTGGCAATATCTGACTCATTTCTTAAGAGTAAGCCTAAATGTCACATCTTCTTAACACCTGTCAAGACCAGAAGTTTTATTTCAAGAGAATAAAAAAGAATAGGCAATGTTAGGATATAGTATCTGTATCAGACCTAAGTACTTTCATGAAACTTTTTTTTTAAATTTTATGTGTATAGATGCATATTGATCATGGTCTACAATGCATCTTTTTTACTACAAATAAAAAGCAAAAAAAAAAAAATGTCTTCTCTAAGTTTGGATGTTTTGTCAGAAAGGCCTCAGAGTTTTGTCATATGTGCATACCACTTTATAAAACTGATTGGATTTTATAAAACTAAATTTTTGCATGTCTATTTTCCCATCATACCATGAGTTACTTCAGGGTCAGAGCTATAATTTCCACTTTGAAAATCCAAATCCTAATATAATCAATGTTTACAGAATGAATAGATAAATAACAGCATTAATTATTAAGTCCACTACTGTTCAGGAAAAGATAAGGAGTTTCTGGTGTTGAGGCAGGGAGTAACAGGGGGACAAGAGTCACACCTTCAGGAGGTGGTCGAGGGTCCAAGAAAAGGCTTCAGCTAAACCGACTTCAAATTTGAATCCCTGCTTTGTCCCTTACGACTGTGTCACCTTGAACAACTTACTTAACCTCACAGTTTCAACTTTCTCCCCTGAAAAAGAGTATTTTATATATTTAATTTTCTAAGTGGTAAGATAAATGAGATAATGTGCATGATGTACTTAACACATTCTCTAGAACACAGTAAGTGCACTGTAATTCTCTATTGGTATAAGAATTAAATATCATAGGGGCGCCTGGGTGGCTCAGTGGGTTAAGCCTCTGCCTTCGGCTAGGGTCATGATCTCGGGGTCCTGGGATCGAGCCCCGCGTCGGGCTCTCTGCTCAGCGGGGAGCCTGCTTCCCTCCTCTCTCTCTCTGCCTGCCTCTCTGCCTGCTCGAGGTATCTGTCCATCAAATAAATAAATAAAATATTTTTTAAAAAAGAATTAAATATCATAATATTTGCCACAGATCTGTGACATTGTAGGCATTCACAAACACTAATGATTGTAGTTGGGCAACTTATTGGGATTTTTAATATGACAGAATAACCTACTGAAAAATAATAAAATAATATCATTTTCCATAATAATTATAAATACATGAATATGTGTTTATATCAATTAATATAAATATTTAAATAAAAATTAATTTAAAATTTTCTTATTGTAACTTGGGATTAAAAATGGGACTCCCCATTCCCCACAGGAGAGTACCTTACTTTAATTCCATTTTCTATAGCACATTTCACTTTTAATTATTATATAATCTTTAATCATATGTTTGTTATTTAGCATCTGTTTCCTCAACCAGAATATAGGCTGCATGAAGGCAGAAATACTGTCTGCTTTGATTACCAAGCACCTACATTAGTACCTGACAGACAGTAGGGAGAGTAAGCACTAAAAAAGTATTTGCTGAATAAATGGATTATCACCTAAGCCTTTATGTCCTTCAAATATGGACTTGCCTTGGTCTGAGGGGGAGTTAAGAGTCTTCTCTGGTGAAAAAGAAAAGAGACAGATGGGACTACCCACCCTCAAGCCAGCCCTAAAGAAGCCTTTGCTTTAAAAATCCTAGTCCTGTAGATACCATGTCAGTGTTTTAGCAGGGAAAACACAAACGTTGTGGAATTCCATGGTTGAGGAGGAAAAGTGGCCTCATTCCCATAAGGTCTGATTCCCTAAATTGAGAGTAGAGACGGAGTTTTAAATTCTAAGAATGGCCATCGTGAACCTAATCCACCTGAGGTGGTAGGACTTTGGAATGTGACAGCCACAGAATTTACTAAAGGCAATGCTGTCTGTACAGATGAGTACATTCACAAAAATTGTTTCCTCTGAGGCTTCCTTTTCAGAAAAGGAAAATTTTGTTTCACGTTTAATTTAATGCCACACAGAGAAGATAGACAAAATGAAATGTCTTAAGAAAAAACGCCCAGGGGAGCCCAGGTGGCTCAGTCAGTTAAGGCTCTGCCTTCAGCTCTGGTAATGATCTCAGGGTCCTGAGATCAAGCCCTGAGTTGGGCTCTTTGCTCAGCGGGGAGTCTGCTTCTTCCTCTCCTTTGGCCTGCCCCTCCACCTGCTTGTATGCACTCTTTCTTTCTCTCAAATAAATAAATAAAATCTTAAAAAAAAAAAAAAAAGAAAAGAAAAGAGGCCCAAACTATTTAAACTAGGAACCAGTAAAGGAAGTAGAGATATTTAACTTGTTCTAGAGGAATTCCCAGAGGACTCTACAAACATAGAGCTGTAGCTACATAGACATAGACTGTAAGGAAGGTATGGAGATAAATGTGGAGCTAGATGCTGATATAGATACGGGTGTAGATGCAGATGCACACATTCTCTCATGGAAAAGGGCAATAGATTTGGCCTATTTACCTCTTTAAGTCAAAATGAAATTGATGAATAAAAGCTACAGAGAAAATTTTCATATCAACATTTTAAAAAAAACTTTCTAATATTAACATGGTCCAGAAATGGAATAAAGTCATTTAGGGGTTGATCCCCAATACTTAAGACAGAAACTGAACTACTGTGTGGGTTGAAGATTATAAAGAGAACATGAGCATTTTTTCAGTTTATCTAGATGTCTGTCAAGAAATGTAAAGGGCCTACATGTAAGAAAAGTTAGCCTGCCACAGTTTCATGATGGCTATTAAATAAGAAATGCCTTTTTAAACTCTTTTATCTCTGTGGTAAGGGTCTCACTGATGTCTTCTATTCTTTTCTCAAGCTCAGTGAGTATCCTTCAGATTGCTGCTTTAAATTCTCTGTCATTCATGTTACTTTCATCTGTGTTGCTTAGATCTCTAGCTGTATGGAAGTGCTGAATCACTATATTGTACACCTGAAACTAATGTTACACTGTATGTTAATTAACTGGACTGTAAATAAAAACTTAAAAAGAAAAAAAGAGTGCCTGGGTGGCTCAGTTGGTTAAACAACTGCCTTTGGCTCAGTCATGATCCCAAGGTCCTGGGATTGGGCTCTGAGCTCAGCGGACAGTTTGCTTCTCCTTCTGCCTGCTGCTCCCCGTGCTTGTGCTCTCTTTCTTTCTGTGAAATAAATTTTAAAAATCTTAAAAAAAAAAACACTTAAAAATGCATATTAATATGGAGATTCCTTAAAAAATTAAAAATAGAAATACCATAAGGTCCAGGAATTCCATTACTGAGTATTACCCAAGGAAAACAAAAATGTCAATTTGAAAATATATATGCACTCTTAGTTTATTGCAGCATTATTTACAATAGCCAAGATATAGAAGCAGCTTAAGTGTCTAATTTATAGATGAATGGATAAAGATGTGGAATGAATGGACTACTACGCAGCTATAAAAAGAAGTGAGATCTCACCATCTGTAACAACATGGATCGACCTAGAGAGCATTATGCTAAGTGAAATGTCAGACCAAGAAAGAAAAATCCCATATTATTTCACTATTATGTATAATCTAAAAAATAAAACAAATGAACAAACAAACCAACAAACCAAAACAGAAGCAAGACTCATAAACACAGACAACAAACTGGTGGCTACCTGAGAGGAGAAGAAATGGGGGTGGGTGAAATAGGTGAAGAGTATTAAGAAGTACAAACTTGTTAAATAAATAAGTCATAAGGATGAAAAATACAGCATTGGGAATCTAGTCAGTAAGATTATAACATGTATGGTGACAGATGGTTAACTACACTTATGTATACTTGGGGAACATAGTGTAATGTGTAGAACTGTCAAATCACTATGCTGTACACTTGAAATGAATATAACATCTATGTCAACTGTACTTCAATAAAGAAATTTTTAATAAAAATGCCTACTAATGGTAGTAACACAGAAAAATAAGCAAACTCACAGATTCTCTGAAGTTCTGCTCAACTTCAGTTCTTAAGCAAACCTATTTAATGTTGTATATCCTGAACATATTTAAATATTGACTAAGATGTTAGAAAAATATAAATCTCCATTATTGGTACTCCATTAATAACTAATTGGAGTAATTTCAATATTTGTATTATATATTTTTAAAAGGATCCTGTTGGGGAGATAATATAAATACAACTGAAATGGTTGTATTCAATCTACCAGAGAATAAAATTTCAACAATCAAAGCAACATTAAATTATAAATACTTGCTATGCTAATTAAAATCATATTACCAATCATTAAAGTAGGTCCTATAGGATTTCTACTTGATAGTGTTTTTTCAGTCTAGTTTGGGATTCTTTATGAATTTCAAAGTAATAAAACTGATTTCCTTGAAAATGTTATATAACTCAAACCATTTAAGTTAATTTTGCAATCAGTGTGATTTAGCAAACTGTCCCAATCAAAAATTAAAGCACTTCTATTTACATTAATGGCTATTAGTGATACCAATCAAGGCAGAGTCATTTAAGCAATGAAACAACTTTGGTATTTAAGCAAAATCAAATTGATTTGGAAACACATATATGATATTATTGCTGCATATGTTAATCCTACCAGCACATACCCTAGACAAAAATTATTTGCTAATAAGAATCATGACTAATGTCATGAGTTATAATATTTTATTATTTTTAAAATATTGCTATAATTCTGATCCCTCCCTTCAACACGACTTTTTGAGTTTTAACTTCCATATACATAGGTACTCTGTCTCTCATAGGCTGCTGGGGACCTAGTTCATACATCATTATCCATGCCCAGAACTGGTTCAATGGTCACTGAACTGACCTTTCTCATGCCCCTCCTCCCATCACTAATGCCCACCTCCCTCCTTACTCTTCTCACAGCCATATAGTAATCCTCCTAAAACTCTACTGCTTAAAACCCTTCAAAGGCCTCCCACTGCCTTTAGAATGAAATCTAAATTTTCTTCCAGGACATGTCATTGCCTGCATGATTTAGCACTGGCCATCCCTATAAAATCATCTCCCAAAGCTCCTTCCTTTTCCCACTTGCCTCTTGACCCGCACTAATATTTGTCTTCTTATAACATAAGTTTATGCTACAGTATCTGCCTACAACATTCTTCCTGCAGCTCTTCTCATATCAAACTCATTCTTATACTACCAATTTCTCTTTGATGCCCACTCCTCAAAAAGGCTTTCCTGGCTATCCCAGGACCGATCCTGTCCCAGGTAACCTTGTTGTTCTTCCTCTCCATCTCAGAATCTTGTTTGTGGCCTTTATAGGGCCTGTCTCAACTTACTGTTTACCACAGTTTATTTTTTATTCTGTTTTCACTAGATTATAAACTCCACGGGGAAGGAACCATGTTTGTCTCCTTCACTGCTATATGACAAAACTCAGCACAGTGCTGAACATTTAGTAGAATCTCAGTATATATATATATATATATATATATATATATATATATATCACCATTTTATAGATTAATAGACTGAGACACAGAAAAGTTGGGTTACTTGTCCCAAACCATACACTGTTAAGAGGTAGAGCCATGATTTGAGCCCAGGCAGTCTATATATATATCTATATCTATATCTATATAGATATAGATATAATATATAGATATATATATTCCTATACCTATATATACCTACATATATATATATATATATATATAATACCTACTGAGCAAATGAATGAGTGAATGAATATAACAAAACTGTAGTCATTCCTCAATTTCAAAAGTGGTTGAAAATTTGGTGTATATATATGTGTATATATACACATATATATATGGGAAATGTATGATATATTCATATATATGAATATATATGAAAATCCTGTCTGAACTTCTATACTACAAAACTCAGTAATTAAAATATGATTTAAAGTAATGCAACCAGATTATTGCTTTTGGCAGACAATATAGCTCCTAAAAATGAAACACACCTCAAACTGAAAGCCTTTTATTAATTACTCCTGGTCAAGTGTAAATAGATAAACATGTCCTGCCTAGGGCTTGCCACTTACAACAGGAAAACCAGGTTAAAGAGATAGGAAGCTAGAAGATGGAAAGTGCCATTACTCTGATACACAACTGAGGCGGTACAGTCCTCACACTAAATGTTGACAATGATCTGGATGATGGTAATGGTGATGATGACAATGATAAGAGCAGCATTTGTCAAGCGCTTGCTATGTGCCAGATACTGTTCTAAGTGCTTGCCATATACTAACTCCTTTAATCCTTATAAAAACCTTACTGCTATCCCCACTTTACAGATGAGAAATTTCAAGACTTAAACAATTAGAGTAAGCATTTGAATTTACAAAAGGTCACACAATTAAGAAAAGTAAAAGCTGAGATTTAATCCTAGGTACTTTGATTCTAGTTGCTCACATTTATTTCTATTAAAGAAAAAACAAATATTCTGTTTGAATATACCAGTAGACCAAATACTCCTAGTCACATAACCAAAACTTAAAACTGTCCCAACTTACCTGAAATGCTGACTCTGACCTGAAACAAAACCCAAGTCTTCTTTATGTCCTTACAGCATGACCTTACAGCTTCCTCGATAATCCACTGTACGCATTTGCATTATGCAATAAAAAGGAGTTTCTAGCAACCAATCACAAGAGAAAACAATGCACTTACTCCTTCCTGCTTCATAAACTGAATAGTAACTACTGAAAGCTCTGCTCTAACCACATTTTGTTTGAAATCTCCCTGTTCGCAGTTAGCTTCTCACCCTATAAAATATTCATATCAAGTAAAGCTCTCTGAATTTCTTTTGACATTTCTAACTATATAAAAATATTTTAAGACATTCCAAGAAGAAAGTATACCTTATATGGTGATAAGCATAAAATGATGAAACAGGACCTGTCAGGACTTTGCAACCATGGGGGATGCTCCCTTTTCTTATTGGGGAAATCCATATTGGTTTGGACCCAATAACAAGGTTTTTTGTTTTGTTTTGTTTTGTTTTTTTACCAAAAGAACAAGAACAGCACACTCCTGATTGTCCCAGAAGGACAGACAACACAAAAATAAACCAAAATAAAACATCAGGTGGCCAGAAGAAGGAGCACTTGGATAAGAGCAGAGGGAAAGAAGGAAAGAGAGAAAGTGAGAAAAGGAAAGACATGCACTACCATGTGAGTCAACAAATAGAGCAGGCAGCCAACATTCAGCAAAACATTTTTAGAGAAAATTAAAGCCATCTTGGTAATACTACTGATAAAGATTTTGAATTCAAAGGAATTTGATATAAATAGGAAATACCAGGAAATATTATTCTATTAGTTTCCTATGGCTGCTATCAAAAATTACCACAAACCTGGTGGCTTAACAATAGCAATTTATTCCCTGCAATTCTGGAGGTCAGAAGTCTGAAGTCAGTATCACTGGACCAAAAACAAGGCGTTGGTATGGCTGCATTCCCTCCAGAGATTCTGGTGAAGAATCTATTCCTTACTTCTTCCAGCTTCTTATAGCTGCCAGCATTTCTTGACCTGTGGCCACATCACTCTGATCTTCTAAGGCCAATACTGTGAATCTTGCTCTGCTCGGTCTTCACAATGCCTTCCTTCTCTGTGTATACAAAACTTCCTCTCTCTCCCTCTTATAAAGACACTGATGAAGACATGTAGGCCCCACATGGATAAACCTGGATAATCTCTCTATCTTGATTTTTAACTTAATCACATCTGCAAAAGCCTTTTTCCCAGATAAGGTAACATTTAACAGGTTCCAGAGATTTGAACCTTCTGTGTTTGGGAGCCATATTTCAGCCTATTACAAGGATGAAGTGCTCTAATGAAAGGAAATAGCTGACCCAAGCCTAGACTCATGAGAAACAAAAACACTGTAGAACTCATAAAAGACCAGTGGAAGTTAGTGCAAGAAAAGGAATCCCTCCACAACCAGAAGACTAACCATACTTCATTAAGTGTTTTTCCTAGTGCTTTTAATTATGCTGGAAATTAAAGCCAGCATAATTACTATAGTGTAATGCATAAAAGTTTTGCTTAAATTAATTCTATTGTGAATTGTGTCTAATTTTATTCCATAACCTGAGTTCTGTCGATCTTGAAAAAATCTTTGCTGTCTTTACCGAATTCTAGGCTGATGTGCCAATCCAAATACACTTATGCAGGAGAAAAAGAGAGGGCTTTTCTTTTCTACTCTAGTATATTAGAATCCCAGGGAAGTGCTCTGATAGGCCCACATAAGCAAGAAGGACAGCTTCCTTTGGTTGGAGTGGGGAGGGAAAATCTTCAAAGCAAAAGGGAGGCTTCTACCAAAAAAAGAGAGGAAGGTGTGCTGGGCAGGTAAAAACCAGAGAAGTTCACTGCACTCAATGCCAGACCACACACAGCATGTCTCTTCTTGACCCTGCAACCTTTATTTAGCTCAGTGTCTAGCCCAGTGGTTAAAAAAGGACTAATCAGACTGCCTGGGCTCAAATCATGGCTCTACCTCTTAACAGTGTATGGTTTGGGACAAGTAACCCAACTTTTCTGTGTCTCAGTCTATTAATCTATAAAATGGTGATGCTGATAGTATCTACTTCATAGAGATGTTTTAAGCATCTAATGAGAGAAAATGCATGAAACACAAAAAGCAAGCATTCAGTAAAGTGGTGCTATGGTGGTTATCATCTTAGATGCTAGAGATACAATGTTAAACAAAATAGCAAAGCTCCTGGCAGCCTAATGGAACTCCAATTCTAGCAGGGGAAATAGAAAAATTAGACAATTAAACAAACAAACAAAAAAAACAAATAAGACCCCCTTAAGAATTTCTGACTTTAGCTATTCAAGCTTCAAATGAAGCCATTATCTCTTTTTGCACTCACCCAGCTATTGCTGAACACTTAAAAATGAGGTGAAGCTCTTTGTAGATATGTGAAGGTTGTGTGAGATAAATTAAGTAAAAAGATGAGGCAGAAGAGCATGTACTGTATAAGCCCTGATTATATTAAATACACATATACATTACACATACCATTACCTCTTGCCATTTGCAACAACATGGATGGATCTAGAGGATATAATGGTAAGTGAAATAAGTGAGAGAAAGACAAATACCATGTGATTTCAGTCATATGAAATTTAAGAAACAAAACAATGAACAAAGAAGAAAAGAGACAAACAAAAAAACAGACTCTGAACCATAGAGAACAAACTGATAGTTACCAGAGGGGAGGTGGGGGGGGAATGGATGAAACAGGTGAAGAGAATTAAGAGTACATTTATCATGATGAGCTCTGTGTAATGTATAGGATTGCTGAGTCACTATATTACACACCTGAAACTAATATAATACTGTATATTTACTGGAATCAGATTTTTTTTTAAATTGTTCATAGAAGCCAATAATTGGCTCTTTGGCATTCACCCAAATGAGCTGAGAGCTTAGGTCTATAACCATCTGCACACAGATGTTTATAGAAGCTTTACCCATAATTACCCAAACTAGAAGTCAACAGAGGGGTATTTTAGCAGGTGAGTAAATAAAGAGCAGCAAATCCAGACAATGGAATATTATTCATTGCTAAAAAACAAATAAACAAACAAACTACCAAGCCATGAAAAGATATGGAGAAACCTTAAATGTATATTACATAGTGAAAAAGTGTAATCTGAAAAGGCTATACATTGTGTTTGATTTCAAATATATGGTATTCTGGAAAAGGCAAACTATGGAGATAGTAGAAGGATTAATGTTTGTCAGGGTAAAGAAATATCTCATTTTGGTTACAGTTTGCATTTCCCTAATGAGTAATAATGTTGAGTATCTTTTTCATGTTTATTAGACATTTGTAGATCTTCTTTAATGAGTTATTCTACTCTTTTGTTTTAATTGAGTTGCTGTATTTTATTACTGAGTTTTAAGATTTCTTATAAATTCTGGGTACTAATTCTTCATAAGATATGTGGTTTGAAAATATTTCTCCATTTTGTGGTTTGTCTTTTAATTTTCTGACTGCCTTCTGAAGGTCAAAAGTCTTTAATATTTGTAAAGTTTAATTTATCAATTTATTATTTTATTGGTCATCATTTCGGTATCATATCTATGCTATTTGCTTTACAAAAGGTCACAAATATCTTCTAGTTTTATAATTTTGGTCTTTACATTTAGGACGAAGTCCTTTTTAAATTAATTTTTGTGTATATGGATATCCAACTGCCTTACCAACTTTTTTAAAAAAGATAGTCTTTTCCCCCATTGAATTGGCTTGGTACCTTTGTCCAAAATCAATTGACCATAAATATAAGGGTTTGTTTTTTGACTCTCAATTCTGCCCCATTGATCTATATGTCTATACTTACGCCAGTGCCACACTGTCTTAATTATTGTAGCCTTATAACAAATTTTGAAAGCAAGACATTTAAGTTCTACATGTACTTTGTTCTTGTTTCAAAATTGTTGTGGCTATTTGACATTCTTTGCATTTCCATATAAATTTTAAGATCAGCATGTCAAATTTCTGCAAAAAAATGCATCTTGAGATTTTGATAGGGGTCATTTTGAATCTGCAGATTAATTTAAGTAGAAACATAATAGTTCCTTGTATATGGGTCCTGTATTCCCCAACACTGAATACTTATTAGTTCTAGTGCTTCTGAGCATGTAAATTCCTCAAGATTTCATGTCTTTTGAAAATACAGAAAATTCATTTCTTATTTCTTCCTTTTAGTTTGGCTGTCTTTATTATTCCTTTCTTCCCTTTCTCCTCTCTCTCTCCCTCCCTCCAACTCTCCTCTGTTTCTTCTCTTTCTTCCTCACCTTTTTCTTTTCTCCCTCCCTTCCTTCCTCTCATCCTTTTCTTCCCTACCTCCCTGCCTCCATTATTTCCTCCTTTTCTTTTTTCTTTTTTCCTTTCCTTTCCCTTCCAATCCTCCTTCCTTCCCTTACCCATCCTTCCTTCCTTCTTTCCACCTTCCTTCCCTTCTCTTCCTTCTTCCCTCCCTCCCTCCCTCTTTCTTTCTTCCTTTCTTTTCTTTTTCTTTCTTTCTCCTTCCTTCCTTCCTCCTTTCCTTTCTTTTCCTTTCCTTTCTCCCTTCCTTCTCTTTATTGCTCTGGCTAAAACCTCCAGTACAATGTTGAATAGACATAGTAAAAGTAAATATGAATATTAATATGAAAATGAATATTAATATGAAAAGTAAATATGAGGGATATCAGTTTACAGTTTTCTTATAACATCTTTAGACTTGGAATCAGAGTAATACTGACTTTGTAGAATGAGCTAGGAAATGTTTCCTCTTTTTCTGTTTTCTGGAGGAGTTTCTGAAATATTCATATAATTTCTTCCTTAAATATTTAATAGAATATACCCATGAAGCTGTCTAGGCCTGGGCTTTCCTCTGTGGATAGGTCTCAAATTACTGATTTAATTTCCATATTTGTTATAGGCCTATTTACATTTTCTTTTCTTTTCTAGTCAATTTTAGTAATTTGTTTCTTTCAAGGCATTTTTCCATTTAATCTATATTGTCTAATTTGTTGGCATAAAATTGGTTTTTAACATCTGCAGGGTCAATACTGGAGTCTCTCCTTACATTCCTCATTTTGGTAATTTAGGTCGTCTCAATATTTTGCAAGGGGAGAAGAGGGTCATACCAGCTAAGGTTTTATCAATTTTTTTGCTCAAAAAAGGAACAAAAAAGCTTTCGTTGTTTTTTCTCCATTGTCTTCCTGTTTGCAATGTTATTGATTTCTACTCTCATCTTTATTGAATCACTGAGCCAATTCTTTCTCCTCTCCTTAGTTTTAGTGACTCTTTTTTTCTAGTTTCTTAAAGTAGAATCTCATGTTATTTAAAAGTTTTTCTTCTTTGCTAATAAAGCCTTTTACTGGCATACATTGCCCTCTAAGCACTGCTTTAGCTATAAATTTTGATATGTTGTATTTTTCTAATTCAATTCAAAATATTTTCTGATTTCTCTTGTGATTTTATTTCACCCATGGGTTATTTAGAAACATTTTAAATTCTATTTTGAAACAGTTTAAGCATTTTAATATCAAAACTTGAGGGATCATCCAAATTTCTTTAAGTTGATGTTTTTAATTTAATTCTGTTATGACTGAAAAACACATCTTGTACAATATACTTCAAAGTAGATTGAGACTTGTATTATAGCCTGGTATAAGGTCTCTCTTGGAGAATGTTTCATATAGCTTGCAAAGAATGCATATTCTGCTTTGTTGGATGGAGGACTCTATAGATGTCAGGCTGGTCAAGGTGGTTGATATTGTTAAAGTTGTTAAAGGAAATACTTCTTCATTTTCATTGTAGTTTTTCTGTAAATTGTTGGGAGCAAGACAGTGAAGTTCCAGCTATTACAGCTGAGTATAGTGAGTATACTACTCACTATAATTCTGTCAGTTTTTGCTTCATTTATTTTAAGGTTCTATTAGATAGATAGACAGATAGATACAGATATAAAGATATATGTCATATAGATATTTATAGATATTTTATTTATTTTATATATTTATATCTATTTAATGAATTGATCCTTTATTATGTGAAATGCCTTTCTAGTTTCTAATTTTTTTTATTTTAAAGCTATTTTGTCTGGTATTAACATAGTCACATCAACACTCTTACAATTACTGTTTGCGTAATATATTTTTCTATACATTTATTTTTAATTTGTAACTTTGAATCTAAAGTATGTCTCTTATAAAGTATATAGTTGGATACTGGATTTTTTAAAATCCAGGCTAATAAAATCTTTTTTTTTTTTTACTGTTTTTACTGTTTTATTTTTTAGTGTAATCACTGATACAGTTGGATCTTCATCTACTGTTTTGCTATGTGTTTTCTATATATTTCATGTCTATTTTGTTTTTCTGTCCTTTTTTTTTTTAACTGCCTCTCTTACATTAAAAAGATCTTCACTGGTGTGCCACTTGAATGATTGTGTTGTTTTTTTTAGAAATTTATAAACTTTGGGGTACTTGGGTTGCTCAGTCGGTTGAGCAGCTGCCTTCAGCTCAGTCATGATCCCAAGGTCCTGGGATCAATTCCCACATCAGTCTCCTTGCTCAGAGGGGAGTCTGCTTCTCCCTCTATCCCTCCTCCCTGCTTGTGCACTTGCTCTCTCTCTCAAACATGTCTAGCTGCATTTTATTTCTTTTTTGCATGTGATTATCAGTGTTTCCAGCACCATTTCTTGGAAAGATTATCCCTACTCCACTGGATTGCCTTTGCTCTTCTCTCAAAGATCAACTGACTGCATTTATATAGGATCATTTGTGGACACTCCCTTCTGTTCCACTGATCTATTTCTCTGTTTTTTTCACCAAAAAAAAAAAACTATGGATATTGCCTTGATTACTATAAGACAACTTACTTTTAATAAGGCAAATTACTTTTTTTTTTCTTAAGATTTTACTTACTTATTAGATAGAGATAGACACAGTGAGAGAGGGAACACAAGCATGGGGAGTGGGAGAGGGAGAAGCAGACTCCCCACCAAGCAGGGGGCCCAATGCAGGGCTCAAACCCAGGACCCTGGGATCACAACCTGGGCCAAAGGCAAACGCTTAACAACTGAGCCACCCAGGCGCTCCGGCAAATTACTTTTTTATATGTCTTAAAATCAAGTGTTGTCAGTACTCTGATTCTGTTCATCTACTTCAACAATGAGTAGGCTATTTTGAGACTTTTGCTTCTCCATATAAACTATGAAATCAGTTTGTTGATATCCACAAAATAAGTTGCTGGGAATTTGATTGGGATTGCACTAAATTTATAGGTCAAATTGAGAAAAACTAATCTTGAAAATATTGAGTCTCCCTATGCATGAACATGGAATGTCTCTCCATTTATTTCTCTTTGATTTCTTTCATCAGAATTTTATTCTTTTCCTCAGATAGATGTTGTATATATGTTGTAAGATTTATACCAAAGTATGTCATTTCTTTGGGTGCTAATGTAAATGATCATGTGTTTTCAATTTCAAATTTCACTTGGTCATTTTTGGTATATAGGAAAGCAACTGATTTTTTTTAAGTTTTTTTTTTTCAGACTCCAGTTACTTAACATACAATATAATATTAGTTTCAGGTGTACAATATAGTGACTCATCACCTCCATACAACACTCAGTGCTACCACAACAAGTATACTCCTTAACCCATCACCTATTTAACCCATTCCCCTCACTCACCTCCCCTCTGGTAACCATCAGTTTCTTCTCTACAGTTAATACTCTGTTTTTTGTTTGTCTCTCTCTCTCTCCCCCCTCTGCCTGTTTGTTCTGTTTCTTAAATTCCACATAAAAGGAAATCATATGGTATTTGTCTTTTTCTGACTGACATTTCACTTAGCATAATACTCTTTTTTTAGCATAATATACTTTAGCTCTATCCATGTCATTCTAAAACTCAACACCCCAAAAATGAATAATCCAATTTTAAAAATGATCAGAAGACATGGATATTTTCCTAAAGAAGATACAAAGATGACCAACAGACTCATGAAAAGATGCTTAACATCACTCATCATCCGGGAACTACAAATCAAAACTACAATGAGATATCACCTCACAGCTATCAGAATGGCTAAAATCCAACATTACAAGAAAAAACAGGTGCTGGTGAGGATGCAGAGAAAGGGAAACCCTCTTGCCACCATTGATGGGAATGCAAACTTGTGTAGCCACTCTGGAAAAGAGTATGGGGGTTCCTCAAAAAGTAAAAAAATAGAAATATCCTATGATACAGCAACTGTACTACTAGGCATTCATCCAAAGAACACGAAAATACTAATTAAGAGTTGGACTCAGTTTCAGCTCAAGTTTAGATCTCAGGGTTGTCAGATTGAGCCTTAAATCTGCCTCCCCACTTGGTGCAGAGTCTGCTTAAGACTGTCCTCTCCACCTGCCCCTGCCCAATCCACCCCCACTCTCTATCTCTCTCAAATAAATCTTTTTTTTTAAGATTTTATTTATTTGTCAGAGACAGCAAGCGCAAGCAGGTGGAGTAGGAGCCAGAGGGAGAAGCTTGCTCCCTGCTGAGGAGGGAGTCTGATGCAGGACTTGATCCCAGGACCATGAGATCAAGAACTGAGCCAAATGCAGACACTTAACTGACTGAGCCACCCAGGTATCCCTCAAATAAATAAATCTTTAAAAAAATATTAATTCAAAGTAATACATGCACCCTGAAATTTATATCAGCATTATCTATAATAGAAAATTATGCAAATAGTCTAAGTGCCCATAATGGATAAGGAAGATTTGGTGTGTGTGTATATATATAAAGGAATATTACTGAGACAGAAAAGAATGAAATCTTGAAATGGACTTTTATTTTTTTTTAATTAACTGTGCATCCTACAACCTTACTACATTCTTACTAGTTCCACGAATTTTGTTGTTATTGTTGTTGACTCTTTCAGATTTTCTACATAGATAATAATGTTGTATCTCCCTTCCAAATCAGAATACCTTTTGTTTACTTTCCTTGTCTTATTAGCTACGACTTTAAGTATGAGTTAAAAGGGGAGAGCCTTGCCTTTTTCCCAATCTAAGTAAAAATTTCAAGTTTTTCATTATTAAGTATGATCTCATCTATAGGTAATTTGTAGAAGTCTTTTACAAGTTGAGAAGTCTCCCTTTGTTACTAGTTCGGTGAAAGTTTCTATCATTGATGGGTGTTGGAAATCTTAGAAAAAAATAGTCTAACAAGGTAGGAATGGAAACTGGTGCAACCACTGTGGAAAATAATATGGAGGGTCCTCAAAAAATTAAAATCAGAATTACATATGATTGGTGAGAGGCAAGATGGCAGAGGAGTAGCAGACTAAAATGACATCAGGTCCCAGGAGTTCAGCTAGATACTTATCAAACCATTCTGAACACCTACAAACTCAACAGGAGATAGAAGAGAAGAAGAGCAGCAATTATAAGAACAGAAAATCAGCCACGTTCTGAAAGGTAGGATGTGTGGAGAAATGAATCCAAAGCAATGGAAAGATAGACTGTGGGTGGAGTGGCTGGCTACGGGCAAGTGGTGGAGCAGCACAGCACAAAATCAGAACTTTTAGAAGTTTGCTCCACTGAGGGACATTGCTCTAGACGCTAGGCAGGGGTGGAGCCCTCGCAGGGACAGTGTGGTCTCAGGTCCCAAGGGGTCACAGAAAGACTGCGGTGTCTAAGTGTGGCAGAGCTCACAGATGTCGGAGTGGGGAAGCCAAATATAGAGACAGGGCCAAGGAGTAACCTTGCAGATCGGGATTACCTTAAATCATGATCTAAGGCACAGTTGGGCCACTGCTCTTTGAGCAGGGACCCCAAAAGACCCCAAAAGCAGGTCTAGGGAGACTCACCTTCCTCCTCTGGGAAGAGCAGTGCCAAAGGAATCTACTGGGTTTGAAGACTCCAAACGGGGCTGTGCACCAGAGATAGAAATGCTTGCTCACAGGCTGGGTAGCCAGAGCACAGCCGGAGACCAGAGAGACAGGAGTGACTGACTGCTTTTCTCTGAGGGTGCACGAAGGAATGGGGCCCTGAGCTCTCAGCTTCTCTGGGCCAGAGACTGGGAGGCTGACTTTTTCATTTCCCTCCTCCAAAGCTCTATGGAAAGCAGAAAGTGTTCAGGGAATAAAAGTTCCCCAGAGTGAACCAAAGCATATTACTTAGCTTGGCCCCTGGCAAGGGCGGTGCAATTCCGTCTCAGGCAAAGACATTTGAGATTCACAGTGACAGGCCCCAGGGCCAGATCAGCAAGAACATCCAGCCAAGACCAAGCTCACCCATCAAGGAGAACAGCGGATTCCAGAGCTAGGGGAAAGCAGTGCATAGAATTCATGGCTTTCTCCCCATGATTTTTTAGTCATTCAAAGTTAATTTTTTATAATTTTATTTTTTCTTATTCTATATTTTTAACCTTTCCTCTTTCCTCCTTTAACATTTTTTAACTAGTTTATCTTAACAATACCTTTCTTAAAAAAAAACTTTTTAAACCTTCATTTTTAAAAGATTTTATTTATTTATTTGACAGACAGAGATCACAAGTAGGCAGAGAGACAGGCAGAGAGAGAGGGAGGAAGCAGGCTCCCCTCTCTACAGAGAGCCTGATGCAGGGCTTGATCCCAGGACCCTGAGATCATGGCCTGAGCTGAAGGCACAGGTTTTAACCCAATGAAGCCACCCAGGCACCCTAAACCTTCATTTTTATAGTCATCTTTTAATACTTCATTGTATTTAACCTTAGTTTTTGTATACATATAGATTTTTTTTTCTTTAAAATTGTGGGATACAATTTCCTCTAATAGATCAAAATATACCCTAAATCTAGCACATGGCTTTGTTCTAGTCTCCAGCCAGAGCACATTCTCTCCTCTTTTTATTTCTTTTACCAACCAACTTATATTATGAATTCTCTTTTTAGATTTTTTTTTTAAATTTTCATCTTTACAGTCATATTCCATCCCTTCATCGTGTTTACCTTTATTTGTGTGTGTGTGTGTATAAGAAGAAAAATATGTAGCCAAGAATACTATATCCAACTAGGCTGTCATTGAAAATAGAAAGAGACATAAAAAGCTTCCAGGACAGGGGCGCCTAGGTGGCTCAGTGGGTTAAGCCGCTGCCTTCGGCTCAGGTCATGATCTCAGGGTCCTGGGATCGAGCCCCGTGTCGGGCTCTCTGCTCAGCAGGGAGCCTGCTTCCCTCTCTCTCTCTCTCTCTCTGCCTCTCTGTCTACTTGTGATCTCTCTCTGTCAAATAAATAAAAAAAAAAAAAAAAAAAAAAAGCTTCCAGGACAAACAAAAACTAAAATAATTTGCAAACACCAAACCAGCCCTACAGGAAATACTGAAATGGGTCCTCTAAGCAAAGAGAGAGCCTAAAAGTAGTAGACCAGAAAGGAACAGACACAATACACAGTAACAGTCATCTTATAGGCAATACAATGGCACTAAATTCATATCTTTCAGTAGTTACCCGGAATGTAAATGGGCTAAATGCCCCCATTCAAAACACACAGGGTATCAGAAGGAATAAAAAAAAAAGACCCACTGATATGTTGTCTGCAAGAAACTCATTTTAGACCCAAAAACACCTCCAGATTTAAAGTCAGGGGGTGGAAAACAATTTACCATGCTAATGGACATCAAAAGAAAGCTGGGTAGCAATCCTTATGTCAGACAAATTAGATTTTAAGCCAAAGACTATAATAGGAGATGAGAAAGGACACTATATCATATTTAAAGGATCTGTCCAACAAGAAGATCTAATAATTTTAAATACCTATGTCCCTAAAATGGGAACAGCCAATTATATAAACCAATTAATAACAAAATCAAAGAAATACATCAACAATAATACAATAATAGCAGGGGACTTTAACACTCCCCTCACTCAAATGGACAGATCATCCAAGCAAAAGATCAACAAGGAAATATAGGCCTTAAATGACACACTGGACCAGATGGACATCACAGATATATTCAGAACATTCCATCCCAAAGCAACAGAATACACATTCTTCTCTAGTGCACATGGAACATTCTCCAGAATAGATCATATCTTGGGTCACAGATCAGGTCTCAACTGGTACCAAAAAACTGGAATCATTCTCTGCATATTTTCAGAACACAATGCTCTGAAGCCAAAACTCAATCACAAGAGGAAAGTTGGAAAGAATTCAAATACATGGAGGCTAAAGAGCAGCCTACTAAAGAATGAATGGGTCAACCAGGAAGCTAAAGAAGAACTAAAAAAATTCATGGAAGAAGATGAAAATGAAAACACAACTGGTCAAAATCTTTGGGACACAGCAAAGGCAGTCCTGAGAGGAAAATACATAGCGATACAAGCCTTTCTCAAGAAACAAGAAATGTCTCAAGCACACAACCTAACCCTACACCTAAAGGAGCTGGAGAAAGAACAGCAAAGAAAGCCTAAACCCAGCAGAATAAGAGAAATCATAAAGCGCAGAGCAGAAATCAATTAAATAGAAACTAAAAGAACAGTAGAACAAATCAACGAAACTAGGACCTGGTTCTTTGAAAGAATTAATAAGATTGATAACCCCTTGGCCAGACTTATCAAAAAGAAAAGAGAAAGGCCCCAAATTAGTAAAATCATGAATGAAAGAAGAGACATCATAACCAACACCAAAAAAACACAAACAATTATAAGAACATATTATAAGCAACTATACGCCAGAAAATTAGACAATCTGGAAGAAAAGGATGCATTCCTTGAGACATTAAACTACCAAAATTGGATCAGAAAGAAACAGAAAACCAGAACAGACCCATAACCAGTAAGGAGATTGAAGCAGTCATCAAAAATCTCCCAACAAACAAGAGCCCAGGGTCAGATGGCTTCCCAGGGCAATTCTACCAAACCTTTAAAGAAGAATTAATACCTATTCTCCTGAAACTGTTCCAAAAAATAGAAATGGAAGGAAAACTTCCAAACTCTTTTTATGAGGCCAGCATTACCTTGATCCCAAAACCTAACAAAGACCCTACCAAAAAGGAGAATTACAGACCAATATCCTTGATGAACAGATGCAAAAATTCTCACCAAAATACTAGCCAGTAGGATCCAACAGCACATTAAAAGGATTATTCACCATGGCTCAGTGGGATTTATTCCTGGGCTGCAAGGTTGGTTCAACATCTGCAGATCAATCAATATGATACAATACATTAATTAAAAAAAGAACAAGAACCATATGATACTCTGAATAGATGCTGAAAAAGCATTGAGAAAGTACAGCAACCTTTCTTGATCAAAATTCTTCACAGTGTAGGCACAGAGGGTACATACCTCAATATCATAAAAGCCATCTATGAAACACCCACAGCAAATATCACTCCCAATGGGGAAAAACTGAGAGCTTTCCCCCTAATGTCAGGAACAAGGCAGGGATGTCCACTATCACCACTACTATTCAACATAGTACTAAAAGTCCTAGCCCCAGCAATCAGACAACAGAACGAAACAAAAGGCATCTGGATCAGCAAAGTAGAAGTCAAACTCTCACTCTTTGTAGATGATATGATACTTTTTATGGAAAACCCAAAAGATTCCACTCCAAAACTGCTATAACTCATACAGGAATTCAGTAAAGTGTCAGGATATAAAAATCCATGCACAGAAATCAGTGCTATACATTTCTATATATAAAGTCATTTCTATACACCAAGAGCAAGACCGAAGAAAGAGAAATTAAGGAGTCAATCCCATTTACAATTGAACCCAAAACCACAAAATACCTAGGAATAAACCTAACCAAAGAGGCAAAGAATCTATATTCAGAAAACAATAAAGTACTCATGAAAGAAATTGAGGAAGACACAAAGAAATGGAAAAATGTTCCATGGCCATGGACTGGATGAACAAATATAATGAAGATGTTTATGCTACATAAAGCAATCTATACATTTAACACAATACCTAGTCAAAATACCATCCATTTTTTTCAAAGAAATGGAACAAATAACCCTAAAATTTATTTGGAACCAGAAAAGACCCTAAATAGCCAGAGGAATGTTGAAAAAGAAAACCAAAGTTGGTGGCATCACAATTCCAGGCTTCAAGCTCTATTACAAAGCTGTAATCATCATGACACTATGATATTGGCATAAAAACAGACCCATAGATCAATGGAACAGAAGAGAGCGCCTTCAAATAGCTCCTCTACTCTATGGTATACTAATCTTTGACAAAGCAGGAAAGAATATCCAATGGAAAAAAGACGGTCTCTTCAACAAATGGTCTTGGGCAAACTGGACAGCCACTTGCAGAAGAATTAAACTGGACCATTTTCTTACACCACACAGAAAAATAGACTCAAATGGATGAAGGACCTCAATGTGAGACAGGAATCCATCAACAACCTTGAGGAGAACACAGGCAGCAACCTCTTTGACCTCAGCCAGAGCAACTTCTTCCTAGAAACTTCGCTAAAGGCAAGGGAAGCAAGGGCAAAAATGAACTATTGGGACTTAATCAAGATCAAAAGCTTTTACAGAGCAAAGGAAACAGTCAACAAAACTGACAGACAACTGACAGAATGTGAAAAGATATTTGCAAATGACATATCCAAAATCTATAAAGAATTGACCAAACTCAACACCCAAAGGACAAATAATCCAATCAAGATATGGGCAGAGGATACGAACAGACATTTTTGCAAAGGAGACATCCAAATGGTCAATAGACACATCAAAAAGTGCTCAGCATCACTCAGCATCAGGGAACTACAGATCAAAATCACAATGAGATACCACCTCACACCAGTCAGAATGGCTGTAATTAATAAGTCAGGAAAACAACAGATGTTGGTGAGGATGTGGAGATAGGGGAACCCTCCTACACTGTTATGCAAGCTTGTTCAGCCACTCTGGAAAACAGCATGGAGGTTCCTCAAAAGTTGAAAGTAGAGCTACCCTATGACCCAGCAATCACACTACTGGGTATTTACCCTAAAGATACAACTGTAGTGATCTGAAGGGGCATGTGCACCCTAATGTTTATAGCAACAATGTCCACAATAGCCAAACTATGGAAAGAACCTAGATGTCCATTAACAGATGAATGGATAAAAAGAAACAGATGAATGGATTAAAAAAAAAAGATAAAAAAGATACACACACACACACACACATATACACATACACACACACATACACACACACATATATATATATAATGGAATACTATGCAGCCATCAAAAGAAATGAAATCTTGCCATTTGCCATTTGCAATGACATGGATGGAACTAGAGGGTATTATGCTGAGCAAAATAAGTCAATCAGTCAATTATTATGCTGAGCGAAATAAGTCAGTCAGAGAAAGACAATTATCATATGATCTCCCTGATATGAGGAATTTGAGAGGTAGAGTGGGGGGTTTAGGGGGTAGGGAAGGAAAATATGAAACAAGATGGGATGAGGAGGGAGACAAACCACAAGAGACTCTTAACCTCACAAAACAAACTGAGGGTTGCTGTAGGGAGGAGAGGTATGGAGAGGGTGGTTAGGTTATGAACACTGGGGAGGAAACGTGATATGGTAAGTGCTGTGAAGTGCGTAAGCCTGACAATTCACAGACCTGTACCCTTGGGGCAAATAATACATTATATGTCAATAAAAATAAAAATAATTAATAAAAAGTAATTAATAAAAAAGTGTAAAAAATAAAATTTAAAAAAAGATTTCCATATGATCCAATAATTTCACTACTCAGTATTCCCAAAGAATATGTTAACACTAATCTGAAAAGATATATGCACCCTTACATTTATTGCAGTATTACTTGCAATAGCCAATTTATGGAAGCCGCCCAAGTGTCTACTGACAGATAAATGGATAAATATGTGGTATATTTATACAATGGAGTATTATTCAGCCATTTAAAAAGGTTGAAATCTTGCCATTTCCAACAGCATATTAGAGGGTAAAATGTTAAGTGAAATATGTCAGTCGGAGAAAGACGAATACCATGTTACCTTACTCATATGTGGAACTTAAGAAACAAAAGAAATGAACAAAGAAAAAAAGAGAAAAGCCAAAAAAACAGACTCTTAACTATAAAGAGCAAACTGATGATTACCAGAAAGGAGGTGGGCGGGGGGGATGAGTAAAATAGGTAAAGGTAGGATTAAGTGCACATAATGAGCACTGCATAATGTATAGAATTGTTGAGTCACTATATAAACACCTGAAACTAATAAAATATTATTTATTTAAACTCAATTTCATTAACATACAGTGTACTATTATTTTCAGGGGTAGAATTTAGTGATTCATCAGTTACATATAACACCCAGTGCTCATTACATCAAGTGCCCTCCTTAATGCCCATCACCCAATTATCCCTTCTCTCCACCCACCACCCCTCCAGGAACCGTGTTTGTTTCCTAGAGTTCTGTGTCTTTTATGGTTTGCCTCTTTCCTCTCTATTTTCATCTTATTTTATTTTTCCTTCCCTTCCTCTATGTTCATCTGCTTTGTTTCTTAAATTCCACATATGAGTGAAATCATATGGTATTTGTCTTTCTCTGACTGACTTATTTTGCTTAGCATAATACCCTCTAGTTCCACCCCCATTGCTGCAAATGGGAGTCTCTGTTTTTTAAATGGTGTAGTAAGATCTGACGTTTAAAGTAGAGATATCAATATAGTTGGATTCAAACTACCATATTTGTCACAGCTTTTGTAGCTCTTGTTCTTTATTCCTGTTTTTATCTTCCATACTTTTTCTGCCTTTTCTGATTTTAACTGAATATTTTATATTATTCCATTTATCTATTTTCTTAGCATATCAATTAGATTTTTTTCCTGTTTTAGTGGTTGCCTTGGAGTTTGCTGTGTAAATTTACAACTAATCTAAGTTTCAAATAACATTATGCCACTTCACAAGTACTGTTAATAAGCACCTTATAATAACAAAATATTCATCATTCTTCCCTCCTGTGCTTTGATTCATTGCTGTTATTTATTTCACTTACATAAACATTCATAAACACACAAAAATATAAACATATATATATTTAAACATACATAATCAAATCTATTGTTGCTATTATTATTTTGTCCAGCAAACATGACAATCACTACATTACAGAAACATTGCTATTATTATTTTGAGCAAATTGTTACCAGATATATCAATTTAGAATAATAAAAATTAAAATTTTTATTTTATCCTCAGTTTTTCATTCTCTAAATGTCTTTCTTTACGTAGATCCAAGTTGCTGACCTATATCATTTTCCTTCTCTCTGAAGAACTTTTTTTAAATTTCTTGCAAGGCAGTACTATCAGCAACAGAATACCCTCAATTTTTGTTTGTCTGAGAAAGCCTATTTCTCCTTCACTTTCGAGGATAATTTTGCAGGGTACAAAATTCTAGCTGTGCATTTTCTTTCTCTCAACACTTTAAAATATTCACTCCACTCTCTTCTTGCTAACATGGTTCCTGAGGAGAAATCATATATAATTCTTATATCAGTAAGATTTTTTTCCCCTCTGACTTCTTTCAGGAGTCTGTATCTTGATATCTTTGATATCTTTCAGCCTTTGATAGCCTATAGTTTCAATATAATTTTCTTTTGACATTTATCCTGCCCGCTGTTCTCTGAGCTTTTTGGATCTACAGTTTGGTGTCCTACATTAATTTGGGAAAATTCTCAGTCATTATCACTTCAAATACTGCTTCTCTTCCTTTCTCTCTTTTTTCTCCTTCTGGTATCCCTATTAGATACATGTTACAACTTTTATTGTTGTCCACAGTTCTTGAATATTTTTTTTTTCTCTTTGCTTTTCAATTGTAGAAGACTCACTGTCATATCCTCCGGCTCACACATTCTTTCTTCAGCTCGTCCAATTTACTAATGAACCCATTAAAGGCATTCTTCAATTCTGTTACAGTGTTTTTGATCTCCAGAGTATTGTTTTGGTTCTTTCTTACAATATTCACATCTTTGCTTGCAGTATCCATCTGTTCTTGCATATTGTCTATTTCTTCCATTAAAGCTCTTCGCATCTTAGTCATAGTTTTAAAAAATTGCTAGCTGGTGTCATTTTCTTTCATCTTGAAGGACTTCCTTTAGTATTTCTAATAAGGCAGGTCTTTAAGTAGTGAACTCTCTGTCTTTGTTTATTTGAGAATGCTTTTATTTCCACTTTATTTTTGAAGGAATTTTTGGCTGAATATAGAATTCTTACTTGACAAATTTTTTCCAGTACTTTAAATTTATCATCCCACTCTCTTCTGGCTTCCACTATTTCTGAGAAGTCAGTTTTTAATCATATTGTTGTTTCTCTGTGCATTATTTTTCTCTTACTGATTTCAAGATTTTTTCTTTGTCACTGACTTTCAACAGCTTGGCTATGATGTCTAGGTGTGATTATCATTCTGTCTATTCTAGTTGGAGGTTTCACGGAACTTCTCAAATACATAAATTCATACTGTTTTCAAATTTGGAAAGAATTTGTCCTTTATTTCTTCAAATACTTTTTTTCTCCTTTACTCTCTCCTCTCTTTCTGTATCTTCTTTTACACATATATTGGTATGCTTGATCCCATAGATCTCTGAAATTCTGCTCATCCTTCTTGATTATTTTTTTTCTATTCTATATATTGGATAATTTTCACTGATCTATCTTCAAGTTTGCTAAATCTTTTTTCTGCCAGCTCAGAGATTATGTTCATTCCCCTCAACTGAATTTTTCATTCCAGTTACTTTATTTTTCAATGACATAATTCACACTTAGTTCTTTTTTTATATCTTTGTTTTTAGTAAGATTCTCTATTTGTTATTAAAATTGTGAATACTAAAAGCATGAGAATTATTACATCTTCCTTTTAAAGGGGATCATAGGTGTACCTGGGTGGCTCAGTCATTAAGCATCTGTCTTCAGCTCAGGTCATGATCCCAGAATCCTGACATCAAGCCCTGCTCTGGGGGGGGTCCCTGCTCAGCAGGAAGCCTGCTTCTCCCTCTCCCACTCCCCCTGCTGTGTTCCCTCTCTTACTGTGTCTCTCGCTGTTGAGTAAATAAATAAAATCTTTAAATAAACAAACAAACAAACAGGTGGATCACACTTGGGGCACTTGGGAGGCTCAGATAAGCATGTAGCTCTTAGTTTTGGCTCAGGTCATGATCTCAAGGTCTTGAGATGAAGTCCCTAGAGTCAGCTTAACATTCTCTCTCCCTCTTCCACTGCCCCTCATTTCAATCTGTCTCTCAAATAAATAAATCTTTAAAAAAATAATAAAAAATGGGTGCCTGAATGACAGAGTTGGTTAAGCATCCAACTCTTGATTTTACCTTAGGTCATGATATCAGGATCCTGAGATTGAGCCCTTGTCAGTTTCTGAGCTCAGTGTGTAGTCTGGTTGAGATTCTCTCTCCCTCTCCCTCTGCCCTTCTTGCTGGTGCTCTCTCTGCCTCTCAAATAAATAAATAAATCTTCAAAAATAAATCAATTAAAAATAAATACGATAAAAAATAAATAAAAGTGGATAATACTCTTCTGTTTCTTTGCATACCTCATAATATTTTTTGGAAGCATTAAATACTTTAGACAATACATTATAGCAACTCTGGATTCTTATCCTCCTGTTAGGAGTTGCTGTTGCTCCTTCTGGGTTTTCTCTGTTTTGTGACTCACCTGGAATACTTTTGTCTTTTCTATGGTGTAGGGCCACTTATGTCTCTACTCAATTTTTTTTTTTATTTTGTTTCCATATTTAAGCCTGACTTCCTTGGAGTTGCCCTACATAAACATAATTTAGTGGTCAGCCAATGATTGGTCAAAGGTTGTTCAAACACCTTGGACCAATAAGGCTTCTATTTTTACCACTGGATCTGTGTTTTAATTAGGGATGCATTCAAGTTCACAGTTTATAAGTCTTCCCAGCTTTTACCTTCCACAGAGCCATCTATTTCTTCTCTGTATATACATGAGACATTATATTCAGGTAGAGACATATGGATAAGATCATGTCTAGTCTTTCTTGATGGTGTACACAGGCTTGTATATACCCACAGACTTCTATTATACCAAGAATATAGGGATTCTTTCTTATTAAAGTCAGCCATAGCTGCCTCATTTCCTGAATGTCACTGATAAATTTCTGGCTAGGCTGCTAAACTACTGCCTGCCCAAATCAGGATCACAACCTCAGGTTATCTATAATGTTGGCCTTCCCTTTTCATTTGCCACTGAGATCATTACTATTTCTGATAAAGCCTAGTATCATGAGGTTTCTGTGCACACTATACCAAAAATCAAGTCAGCCTCTTCCACAGCAAAGCTGCTGATTCTCAATTTGTCCCATCCTGGTAGAGTTACCATGATGATAGAGCTGGGGAGAGGAGTGGAGTCAAGAGCAGCCTCAGGTCAAAGTGTCAAAAACTCCCACTTCTCTTGCAACGGTCAGTAGTTTTTCTGAAATAAACTCTTCTCAATTTTTGTGTATGACTGGTGAATTTCCTGCTTTTTATATGGTTGTTTTTGACATTTTTGTTAAAACTCATTGATGTTTTTTGGAGAAGGAATTTGCTAAGCTCCTCACTTCACCATTCCTATAACACTATGTTTTGTACTTTTTTAACCTAGGTTTGTTTTTATAGTTTGGTTTGAATTTTGTATTTTGAAAATTAGGAAATCAAAAATATGATTTAAAGGGGTTTCAATGTTTTTTGAAAAATAAATATGTCAAAGAACAATACATGACCAATAAATTATGTATATATACAGATATATGTGTGTGTGTGTGTGTGTGTATATATATATATATATATATATATATATATATATATATATAATACTCTAAGTCAACAGGACATACAAAAATAGACAATGAAGAAATATACCTCAATTTATAAAAGGTTTCTGAATGTTCAACAAATATATGAAAAAGTACTCAATCTCATTAGTGATCAGAAAAAATACAAATTTAAACCACCATATACCTTATGCAACAACTATCAAATTGGCTACAATTTAAAAGTATAATAATATCAAATCTTGGTGAGAATGCAGAGTAAAAGGGATTCTCATATAACTCTCATGGGAATATAAACTAGTAAAATTTCAGAAGATAATTTAGCTTTATCAGCTGAGGTTGAAGATGTTACTCAGTGTTTTTACTTTGGGAATACATACTGTGAAGGAAAATATGTACACCAGGACATATTCACAAAGATGTTCACAAAAATTTTGTTCATTGTACCCTCAAACTAGAAACAAAGAAACAACTTAAATTTCCCCTGATGGTAGAACCTAAAAATAAGCTATGGCATATTCATATGAAAGACTATAATATATCTACATCCAACCATGTTGGTGAATCTCATAAACATTACGTTGGACAAAAGAAGTCAGGCACAAAAGAATATAGGATGATTCCATTTATACAAACTCAATAACATGCAAAATGAAAGACAAACAAAATCAAAAAATTCTATTGAAAACGCAAATAATTTTCATAAAAATCAGGGTAGTGGTTACTTCTGGAGTAATAAAAGAGCTATAATTAGCAAGTAACTCAGTTTTAATATATAAATAGAATTTTTGTATTAAAAAAGATCTCAAAGACATTCAAATACTACTGATATTACTAATGAAAGACATTTTCAGAGACTATTGACACTACTTGGAAGGATCATAATCATTCATTCAGTTAGTCAGACAATCAGGCATATATCCAACAAAAACCATTATGTACTAACCATCTTCAATGTTCCAGACACTAAATCAGGCCCTGTCTGAGTATGTTCAAGCTACTATAACAAAATACTCTAACTAGGTGGCTTAAACAATAAGCATTTATCTCTCATAGTTTGGAGACTGGGAAGTCCAAGATCAAGCTGCTGGCAGATTCAGTTGTCAGTGAGGGCTCTCTTCCTGTCTTGTAAACAGCCTCCTTCTTAGGTGTGGGTTCAAATGCCTTTTCTTCAGTATGTATACAGGGTTAGAGAGAGTTCTCATCATTCTTCCTCTTCTTAATAGGGCACTAAACTTATCATGGAGCCCCCACCTTCATGACCTCATCTAAGCCTAATTACGTCCTAAAAGCCTCACCTCCAAATAACATCACATTGGGGATTGGTTCTTCAACATATAAATTCTGGGATGACACAAACATTCAGTCCATAACACGTATCCCATAGGATAGAGAAATGGGTAAGACACAGACTGAGTCCTGGAAGAGTTCATCAAGTAAGAATGCAAAGTAAACATCTAGTAAGAAGGCTAAATACACATATACTTATCATAGATGGTAGAAAGCCATAAGGGCTCCAAGAAAGACACAAAGTTCAGTTAACATAAAGATTACTTCAAGGATGGGAGTTATTGAGGGCTTATAGCTGACTGGGAATGGTATGCAAGAGTGAAGACATTGAAAAAATACAAATAATCTTCACACAGACAAGATTCCTGGAATAGCTTGAGAAAGTGGCAGTGCACATACAAAATAAGGAAAGGGCACAAAAGAGCCTGGTGAAGGAGGTGGGGCACACTGGCCTTAGGACTCAGTAAGGAAGAACCGACATTTTCCAAAGCTAGGGGAATTACTAAAAATCTTAAATAAGTGATGGGTGCACTGCAGTAGTTTCCTAGGGTTGTTGTAAGAAATTACTACAAACTTGGTAGCTTAAACAAAAGATATTTATTATCTCATAGTTCTGGAACCTAGGAGCCAGGTATCAGTGGGGTTAGTTCTTTCTGAAAGCTCTGAGGGCAAATCTGTTCCATGTGCTTTTCCTAGCTTCTGGTAACTGTCAGCAATTCTTGTAGTTTCTTGGACTGTAAACACATCACTCTAATTTTTGCTTCTGTCTTTACATTGCCTTTTCTCCTCTCTCTTTTTATTTATTTTTTTAAAGATTTTATTTATTTATTTGACAGAGAGGGATCATAAGTAGGCGGAGAGGCAGGCAGAGAGAGAGCAGGAAACAGGCTCCCCAGCAAGCAGAGAGCCCGATGTGGGGCTCGATCCCAGGACCCTGGGAACATGACCTGAGCTGAAGGCAGAGGCTTTAACCCACTGAGCTACCCAGGCACCCTCTCTTTTTATATAAAATGTCCCTTTCCTTTCTCTTGTAAGGACACTACTAATTGGTCCACCTTAAACCTAGAATGATCTCATCTTGAAATTCTTAATTACTTCTGTAAAAACCTTATTCAAAATAAGGTCACATCCTGAGGTTCTAGGTGGACATGTCTCTTTAGCCCACTAAGGCATATTCAGATAGATTGGTATGTGAGCTGAGAGGTAAGGACAAATAAAAATGTTTCCCACAAAAATACATATGGAAGTCCAAAAAGACATCATCTTCAGTGTTCACCTATGATATAATTTGTTTTTGGAAAAGATGGAAATTATATAAACATCAGGCACTAAGGGATTTATCAAAGATACACTGCACCTCACTCCTAGAATACTATACAGATGTTAAAAATGATAAAGTAGATCAATATGCACTGACATAAGATGTCAGTAAAGTATTGAATGAAAAAAGTCAAGTTATAAACTGTGCAAATATGATCCTGTATATGGTAAAAAGAAAAAAACTCAAAGGAAATTCATAGCTATTAATGGTGTCTATCATCTGGTATTAAGTCTAGGAGGGCTAAATATGGAAAGGTTATATTTTATGGATTTATATATTTTGTAAATATTTAAAGTGCCATGTTTTACCTTCATAAATTTAAAAATATTCCTCTTTAGAAGAAACTATATGTTTAGGAGGGAGAGAAAAAAACAGGTTAACTGGGACAAAAGGTATAATCTGACAATATGATTTTGAAAAAAAATATGACCACAATGAAATTGAAACATAAAACCTGAAGGACTAAATTTTTAAATTCTGTCCTACAAATTGGCATTTCATATTGAATTCTGGCAGTTAGAGAAATTTTTAAAAGATTTTTATTTATTTATTCATGAGAAATGAGAGAAGAAGGCAGAGGCAAAGGGTGAAGCAGGTTCCCAGGGAGCCTGATGGGGGACTCCATCCCAGGACCCTGAGATCATGACCTAAGCTAAAGGCAGAGGCTTAACCAAATGAGTCACCCAGGTGACCTAAAGAAATATTTTTAAGACATCCTAACAATAGGCACCTGGGTTGGCTCCTTGCTCCAGGAGAACCTTCTCCCTCTGCCTGCCACTTTGTGTCTGCTTATACTCTTTCTCTCTTTCTCTCTGACAAATAAACAAAAATCTTAAAAAAAAAAAAATAATATCCTAACAAGGTGGGAATGTAAACTGCTGCGACCACTGTGAAAATACTATGGAGATTCCTCAAAAAATTAAAAATAGAATTCCATATAATCCAGTAATTCCACTACTCAGTATTCACCCAAAGACCATGAAAACACTAACGTGAAAAGATATATGCACCCCTACATTTTTTTCAGTATTCTTTACAATAGCCAAATTATGGAAGCAGCCCAGTTGTCCACTGACAGATAAATTGATAAACATGTGGTGTATTTATACAAAGGAGTATTATTCAGCCCTTAAAAAGATTGAAATCTTGTCATTTCCAATAGCATGGATGGATTGAGAGGGTAAAAAATAAAAAGTGAAACATGTCTGAGAAAGACAAATACCATGTTATTTCTTTTTTTTTAATTAAATTTAATTTTTTTTTCCAGTGTTCCAAGATTCATTGTTTATGCACCACACCCAGTGCTCCATGAATACATGCCCTCCTTAATACCCACAGCCAGGCTCATCCAACCCCCCACCCTTCTCCCCTCCAAAACCCTTGGTTTTCTCAGAGTCCACAGTCTCTCATGGTTTGTCTCGCCCTCTGATTTACCCCAACTCACTTCTCCTCTCCATCTCCCCATGTCCTCCATGTTATTCCTTATGCTCCACAAGTAAGTGAAATCATATGATAATTGGCTCTCTCTGCTTATTTCACTCAGCATAATCTCCTCCAGTTCCATCCATGTTGATACAAAAGTTGGGTATTCATCCTTCAGTCCACAAAGGAGACAGCTCTTGATCACCTAATGGCCCAAAGTTGGGGGGGGAGCTTACATTCCTAAGCAACACAGGACTAGAAAAATGGAAGAGACCATTCTTGGTAGGCTACCACCCCTAAGGCACTGCATACACTACAATGAAACAAACTCCCAGTCTTTCTGTGAAAAAAAACTATTTATTAGTCATAAAGCTTCAGCCTAAAGTGTGCTAGCCGGCTTCAGGTTTGCCCCATACCTGCCACATGTCCTGCCAGTTATAGCAGGACAGGGGAAGAGTGCAAAACTGGGGCATGCCTTCTGGTTGTAGCTTTAATGAGGCAGTATAAAAATTCAGCACTAGGGTATGCCCATCATATTTATCAAGGTATTGTTAGAATATTCTTTCTTTTAATAATTTCATAATATGGTGTGTTCACTATATAAAATTATATTTTTTATATACTTGATTTATATTTGATGTATTTGATATAATTTCTATTTGATTTATTTAACATATTTTGATATTTGATATATTTGTTTTTGATACAATTTGATGTTTTTCTTTTATTTTCTTTTCATCATTTTAAAATTTTATTTCTGGTAAAATTAACATACAGTGTTATATTAGTTTCAGGTGTATATATAGTGATTCAACAATTCTATATATTATGCACTGTTCATTATGATAAATGTGCAATTAATCCTACCTTTACTTATTTTACTCGTTCCCACCCCCCCCGACTCACCTCCCTTCTGGTAATCATCAGTTTGTTGTTTATAGTTAAGAGTCTGTTTTTTTGGTTTCTCTCCTTTTTTTTTCTTTGTTCATTTGTTTTGCTCCTTAAGTTCTACATTTGAGTGAAATAAATGACACTAAAGACAAAGGGCTGATATCCAAGATGTATAAAAAACTCCTCAAACTTAACACACACAAAACAGATAATCACGTAAAAAAATGGGCAGAAGACATGAACAGACACTTCTCCAAAGAAGACATCCAGACGGCTAACAGACACATGAAAAAATGTTCATCATCATAAGCCATTAGGGAGATTCAAATCATAACCACACTGAGATACCACCTTACCCCAGTTAGAATGGCCAAAATCAACAAGACAGTAAACAACAAGTGTTGGAGAGCATGTGGAGAAAGGGGAACCCTCTTACAGTGTTGGTGGGAATACAAGTTGGTGCAGCCACTTTGGAAAACAGTGTGGAGATTCCTTAAGAAATTAAAAATAGAGCTACCCTATGACCCTGCCATTGCACTACTGGGTATTTACCCCAAAGATACAGATGTAGTGAAAAGAAGGGCCATCTGTACCCCAATGTTCATAGCAGCAATGGTCACAGTCGCCAAACTGTGGAAAGAGCCAAGATGCCCTTCAACAGACGAATGGATAAAGAAGATATGACCCATATATACAATGGAGTATTATGCCTCCATCAGAAAGGATGAATACCCAACTTTTCTATCAACATGGACGGGACTGGGGGAGATTATGCTGAGTGAAATAAGTCAAGCAGAAAGAGTCAATTATCATATGGTTTCACTTACTTGTGAAGCATAAGGAATAAGAGGACATTGGGAGATGGAGAGGAGAAGTGAGCTGGGGGAAATCGGAGGGCAAGACAAACCATGAGAGATTGTGGACTCTGAAAAACAAACCAAGGATTTTGGGGGGTGGGGGCGTGAGCCTGGTGGTGGGTATTAAGGAGGGCATGTATTCATGGAGCACTGGGTGTGCATAACAATTGGTGCATAAACAATGAATCTTGGAATGCTGAAAGAAAAATTAAATTAAATTAAAAAGAACACCATCAACTTTTTTCAAGAACTGAAACAAATAATCCTAAAATTTGTATAGAATCAGAAAAGACCCCGAATAGCTAGAGGAATGTTGGGGGAAAAAAAAAAAAAAGCTGGTGGCATCACAATTCTGGACTTTAAGCTTTATTACAAAGCTGTAATCTTTAAGACAGTATGGTACTGGCACAAAAACACACACATAGATCAATGGAACAGACTGCAGAACACAGAAATGGACCTTCAACTCTATGGTCAACTAATCTTTGGCAAAGCAGGAAAGAATGTCCAATGGAAAAAAGACAATGTCTTCAACAAACGGTGTTGGGAAAATTGGACAGTCACATGAAGAAAAAACCTGGACCATTTCTTTACACCATACACAAAAATAGACTCAAAATGAATGAAAGACCTCAATGTGAGATAAGAATCCAACAAAATTCTTGAGAACACAAGGAGCAACCTCTTCAACCTCAGCCACAGCAACTTCTTCCTAGAAATATCACCAAAGGCAAGGGAAACAAGAGCAAAAATGAATTACTGGGGCTTCATCAGATCAAAAGCTTTTTCACAGCAAAGGAAACAGTCAACAAAAGCAAAAGACAACTGACAGAATGGGAGAAGATATTCTCCAATGACATATCAGATAAAGGGCTAGTATCAAACTCAACACCCAAAGAACAAATAATCCAATCAAGAAATGGGTAGAGGACATGAACAGACATTTCTGCAAAGAAGACATCCAGAGGGCCAACAGACACATGAAAAAATGCTCAACATCACTTGGCATCAGGGAAATACAAATTAAAACCACAATGAGATACCACCTCACACCAGTCAGAATGGCTAAAGTTAAAAAGTCAGGAAATATCAGATGTTGGAGAGGATGTTGAAAAAGGGGAAGCCTCCTGCACTGTTGGTGGGAGTGTAATCTGGTGGAGCCACTCTGAAAACAGTATGGAGGTTCCTCAAAAAGTTGAAAATAGAGCTACCCTATAACCCAGCAATTGCACTACTGGGTATTTACCCTAAAGATACTAATGTAGTGATCCAAAGGGGCACGTGCACCTGAATGTTTCTAGCAGCAATGTCCACAATAACCAAACTATGGAAAGAACCTAGATAGATGTCCATCCACAGATGAATGGATAAAGAAGATGTGGTTCATATCTACAATGGAATACTATGCAGCCATCAAAAAAGGGAAATCGTGCCATTTGCAATAAAGGATATGGATGGAATTAGAGGGTATTATGCTAAGCAAAATAAGTTAATCAGAGAAAGACAATTATCATATGATCTCTCTGATATGAGGAATTTGAGAGGCAGGGCAGGGCGTCGTTGCGGGTAGGGAGGGAAAAAATGAAACAAGATGGGATCAGGGAGGGAGACAAACCATAAGAGACTCTTAATCTCCAGAAACAAACTGAGGGTTGCTGGGTCAGGGGGCAGGGAGAGATAGGGTGGCTTGGTGACAAACATTGGGGAGGGTATGTGCTATGGTGAGTGCTGTGAAATGTGTAAGCCTGATGATTCACAGACCTGTACCCCTAAAGCAAATAATACATTATATGTTAATTTAAGAAAACAAGAAATAAAAAATGTTGGTGATGATATGGAGAAAAGAGAATCTATGGGCAGTTAGTGGGGATGTAAATTGGTATGGCCACAATGGAAAACAGTATGGAGTTTCCTCAAAAAATTAAAAATAGAACTACCTATGATCCAGCAATTCTACCACTAGGTATCTGAAGAAAATGGAAACAATAATTCAAAAAGGTATATGCACCCCCTATGTGCATTGCAACAGTATTATTCAAGGAAACAACCTAAGTGTCCACCAGTGGATGAATGGATAAATGTGTGGATAAATGAATGAATGAATATGGGAATACTACTGAGCCATAAAAAAGAATGAAACCTTGCCATTTGTGACAACATGGATGGACCCTGATGGTATTAATGTGAAGTGAAGTAAGTCAGACAGACAAATATCCTATGATTTTACTAATATGTGAAACATAAGAAAACACAAGATTGCCAGAGGGAAGGTGGACAAAATGGGTGAAGGAAGTCAAGAGCTACAAACTTGCAGCTATGAAATAAATAAGTCATGAGGATTTAATGTACAACCTGGTAACTATAGTCAATAATATTGTATTGTATATTTGAAACTTGCTATAGGAACAAATTTTAAAAACTCTCATTGCAAGAAAAGAAATTGTAACTCTATAAGGTGATGAATAGTAACTAGACTTATTCACAGTGTATAAAATAACAAATTATTATGTTATACACCTAAAATGAATACAATGTTACATGTCAATTATACCTCATAAAAAAAGAATACCTAATAACAGATTAATTCACAGCAAAAATACATTGACCATCTACCATTACACTGCTGACTTAGCTGAGCTGGACAGCAGGTTTCAGGCTTAGGAAAGTGATTAGAACAGTCTCACAATTCTAGCCCTGTATCACCATGACAACATGAACATATAATTATATACATGAATTGGAAGAAAACCAAAGAATAAGAAATACAAAGCATGCAGGGATAATTTTTTTTGGTTCTATAAAGGAAAACACAAAAGAAAATGATTTTTTTACTGTTTCTTACAAAAGAACACCATGTTTGTGAAAATAGTTAATTAAATGGATTTAAGTGTAACATAACTTAAACACTATGACCATTTCCATTTTCAGTCCTCTTGATTTATCAAAGCTCTCAATAGCACACTCAGGAGCATTCAAACAAAACTAAACAGCAATAAAGCTCTTCTAAGCTTCCTGTAATTTGAGTGACAATTTCTATAATTACAAGTATTTGACAACTTTTTTTATCATTTCTAAATGATTATGAGTATCTGTGAGTTTAGAAGATTATATTTTGAAATGCATTTATATACAAACCTACCATAAAAAAGCAAAATAAATTAAGCTATTACTATGTTTAGACTGTTGGCTTATAGTGTGATATATATGAAACAAGAATTTTCAAATAAAGCTACAGGAAGGAGTCAGCTACTAGATCTAAACACTAGTAGCAACAGCCCGATTCTCTTTTTCTGTGGTTCAGATCTCACAAAATAGAATCATGAAATTAGCCTTATCTGCATTGGAGAGATACAAAAGGAAGATCTTTAAAATAAAAGCATCTGTTCCAACATTCAAGAATAAACAGAGGAAAGAAAATCATCAAATGTACCTAAAGCATGTATTAATCCTCCAGAACCAGGAAGACTAAATAAATCAGCTCTCAAGGACTGTGGAGCTTCTTTATTCAACATTAAAAAGCATTTATCAAGCACTGTGTTGAGCCTCTGGGATAAGAATAATCTCTATCATCAAATGGCTCACCAGCTAGTTGGGAACACAGAGAAGTGTTTAATTGTTTAATTACCATAGCAGGGCATCCATAGATAGGAGGGCCACACATCCCCTTGCCTGAGACAATTCTAATTTATTCCTGTCCTATCATCTGAGACAATTCTAGTTTATGATTGTTATTTTACCATAATTTTTATTTAGTAATGATAATTTCAATCTCAAATGTGTCCCACTTTATACAATAAATTATGTGATGATACTCACAAGAATATTATGGGAGGCATGGAAAGACACTTACTCTACCACTGAGAAGACTTTTTGGAGGAAGTGTTGCCTTAGGTAAGTTATAAAGGATAAATTAGTTAACCAAATGAAGAAGGGGGTAGAGGACCTCTACCTGTTAGGTAGAGGACCTAACAGACTCTCAAATTGAGCTCACAGCATTCTGTCTCCATGATTTTCCCAGCCTAGGAGATTTTTCCTTGTACTCAAAATTATGTAATGTCACATGTGTGGGGAGCAGTACCCTTGTTCCTCAAACTCCTTTAACAAGCCTCTCACAGATTCAAAATTCCAAGAGCATATAAGCAAATGATACTAGGGCACTTCATAATTTCTCATAGCCTATTTCCTCCTAGGAATCACAACAAGGTCTATTGTCACACACAATTAAGTTCTAAACAACATCTTTTACATGTGTTAGTCCAGCATTTTTTCCTTCCAGAAAAGGTTCCTTTCTCACTAGATGAGGATGTCAATTACAAAATCACAGCCCTTCCACCATAAGAGATAGAATGTGACCCAGCAGGGCCACAATCCTTTGGGAGGGTTGATCAGAATTCTAAGATACCACTAAGCATGAGCTGTGGTGACTTTCTTTACCACCACTTGTTAAATCCTGCCTAAAAATATAGTAAACACAGGATAAAACAGACCTGAGAGAAAAAAAATCCTAAAGATGTTCTTTGAATTTCTATATGAAACAATGCCTAATACTCTTGGATTTTACACAGGCTAACCCAATTACACCCTCAGCTGTACAAAGAAAGCATCTTTATTTCTCTGTAACTGTGGAGTAGGATGTTCGAGAAAACACAAGTCTTATCTGATAACCCCAGTTAAAACCAATAATTTAACTCAGTCTCTGCTTAAAAGACTTAAGTAAATCTCAGGGTTTCAAAGTTCTGAGCCTTCCCATTTCTATTTAAGAAAGCACATAGGTATGTGAAAGAGGAAGGGGGCCTAGGAGCATTGGAAAGGAGATGAGGTTCTCTCATGTACATGTTATTCTTTGGGTCTATGTTGATCTCTCCAGCAGAATGCCTGGTCTGGCTGCTCCATGGATGGCTGACTGGTTAGGTAGGACCAATCTCATTTCTGATCATTCTGTCAGCACAGTTTTTGCTACAGGCTACAGCTGTTCTCTTGGATGGGGCAGTGTTCTCAGTGGGCCCTGGTCACCCCTTGCTGAACTGAGCCCCACCCCACCTCTCACTAGGGGTATGTTCTTCCCTAAGGTAGACTGGGACTTCTAGTTTGCCTCTCATCCAGGTATCCACACTTAAGCCATTGGCTATGGATTTTGTCCGCATCATAAGAAAAGACCCTTTAGATAAGCCCACCATTAGCACCTTCAACTACCTTCCCCATCCATAGGGAACAATTGAACTTCTGGATTCTTCCCACACTACATTGAATCAAAGGGAGACTCAAGGCACCTAAATTCAGATCCTCTCTCCTTCCAACCATGCTGAGCCATCAAGGTGACTTTGACATGGCTGCACACAGGATGCTGAGGTTATCGCCTTCCAGACTGCAATGGGAACAAGGGCAGGAGTCCCTATCCATGATCTCCCCTCAAGAGACTTCACCTTAGAAACACACATCTCATAGTTGGCTTTTCAACCCTTAGACCAGGAGGGTGAAAAAGACCAGTTTTTCCTTTTTGCTTTCCTCTTCACCAATACCCTCCATATTTTAAATTGCATGTTTAAAAAGCAAAACAAAACAACTCCTTGATCAGATTCATTGGCTTGCCTCTTCATATATTAAAGGAGTAGATAAAGTAGTTTACAAAACCCTTTTCTTTATCAACCAGGTCTCACTTTCTAGTCTGCAATCTTGCATGCTTGAAAATTCTGTGTTGGTAATAACTTAATGATTAATCCTTCCTTTTTCTCTGCTCTCCTGCAGTTATAACCCTAATTTAATTCCCCTCCCTAGCCTCTAGGTCATATAATCCAAAATGTAAGTGATAAGCATATTGGTTTTTAAAATTATTACCCTAGATCAACATTCTCAATGCAGGATGCCCAGATCAGCAGCATTATTAGAAATACAGATTCTTAGACTTTACCCTAAACAAAATGAATCTGAAATTCTAGGGATGGGGCCTGAAAATCTGTATTTTTAACAAGCTCCCTGGGGATTCTGATGCATGCTAAAGTTTGAGAACCACTGCCTTATGTGCATTTATACAAAAGATCCTCCTTCAAAATGATCATGGTATATATAATGTGTTTCTCACAAGTTTTGCAAAATTAAAAACATTACTCTGAGCAGCCCCAGAGCTGAATAATATTTATTTAACGCTTCATTTGCTCAGAGAAGTAATGACATGGGAATTTGGGAGGAATACAAAAGATAGTCTTCTTTAGACATGAGGACCACAAATATGAAGCACTTGGAGAGTGCAACAAATCCTAAAGTAGCTCTGAATCTCTATTTGGGCCCCAGGTCCCTGGCTTGACAGCAACTGAAATGAAAAAAAGGAGCCCTTACTTAAAGGCTCGTCCAGCCTTTGCCTTTCAAGGTTTTGCTAGCTTATTTGTGGCAGTTTGTGAGACCTTCTGTATATTTTCTTTTATTTTTTAATTATGTTTCAGTTAGCCAGCATATAGTACATCATAAGTTTTTGTTGTAGTGTTGAACGATTGATTAGCTGTACATTTTCTTTTTACATTTCATCCCTCCCTCAAGACTTAAGATTCTATCTGCTCTTGATCCATAAATATTAGCCTGGGTGGCTCAGTGGGTTAAGCCTCTGCCTTCGGCTTAGGTCATGATCTCAGGATCCTGGTATCGAGCCCCACATTGGGCTCTCTGCTTAGCAGGGAGCCTGCTTCCCCCTCTCTCTCTCTGCCTGCTACTTGTGATCTTGATCTCTATCTCTCTTCAAATAAATAAATAAAATCTTTCAAAAAAATATTAGGATGGAGGATACTTACTTCCTAGCCAAAAATTCTCAGGCTGAAAACACATGTGCTATACCCATTTGACTAAGACATGTAACACCAAACAAACTGTATGTCGGGACCTCTAAATATGTAATTTAGAAAACACTAAAGAAAAAAGGATTAGTATACATATGTAATAATGATATCTTATTGAATATCAATCTAGGTTATAAGAAAAGAAACTAAATATAACTAACTTAGGAAGAAAACTGAAAGATTCTGAGTAATACAAGGACATGAAGGGAATGCTGCAGAAAAAACATCTGTTCATCTGGGAAGAAATGAGAACAAGGGCAACCCCAGAGATCCAACTAGCAAGAAATGATGGATTTGTCTTCCAGGAGTCACTACCAGCATGAGCCAGAAATAAGATGTGTTCTTATACCTTTTTGTGGTCCTCTCAGGAAATGAAGTCCCAGAGAGATTGACTAGCTTGAATAACACGTCTACCCTCTAGCTAGAGAAAGGCAAGACACCTTGAACAATAGTTTCACTAAGGGAAAAGAGTAAATCCCAAAAAGGAAATCAAGCTGCTATCTCAAAAATAATTTAAGAGAAATGGATGTTGGGTGGCCAGGACATGTCCATCACAGTAATACCAATGATATCAAAAAGCAAGTGTTAGCTGAGGAACATAAGCCCAGCAAAGCTATGACCGCCGAAAATCCCACAAAGTAAACCCAAGTTTCTGACTAGCACATCACTCCTCTTTCCTTTTTACCCCACTTGTCTGATATTCTGACTCTAACTTCCATGCTGAAATAAATGAACTCCACACTGAAAAAACAGTAGCTATGAGCACTAATTTTTAAAATCCCAAAGGCTCTAGTGGCAAAAAATTAACCCCACTAGCATACTTCCTCTCCCCATATCCCTTGCTTTTGGTCTGTGGTGATCAAAGTGAGATATGTGGGGTCCCCAGAGAATGCATTGGGCTTTAAGTAAATTGTCTCAGCTTTGCCATTGACCATCTATGAGACCTTGGACAGGTTATTTAATATCTCCAGACCTGGTTTTTCATTTGTAAAATAAATGGTTTGGATAGAATCTCTAAAATCCCATCTTTAATAGCAAACTAAAATTAAAATAAGATCTGTTTATTTGTAAGGCCATTGCTTTACTCAGTAAACTCTTTTTTCAGTAAACTCCCAAACAGGTGGTATTGTATCTTCTTTCTCATTGTAACTTTTTCCAGCACATGTGAAATGATCCCCCAAAGCTTGTCTAATACATTATTTTCAGAAGTTATAGTCAAAAAAGGAGATCTGGCTCTTGACTAAAATTACAGAAAGGAAGACACTTCCTACCACTTTCCAGTGTCTAGACTGACCTGGTGTCTTCCACTACCTCAGGTACATAAAAGGGTCCTTCTAGATATAATACTTAAACAAAATCTATGTATGTATATATAAATATAAAAAGGAAATGTTTTAATAGCACAAGAAATAGCCTTATACTAATCCCTGGACCAAATGATGTCACAGAGAAGTATAAATTTTAAACTATAAATACATCTACCTTTCATCACACTGTGTTAATCGAGCCCTTTATGTGAAACAATACTAATTCCTATTAAAGCTTCCCTGAATAAAAAGCTATTTTGTGGACACAGAAATCCACTTTTTCTAAATCTCATTTCTTTTTATCTTTGACACTACCATTCTGCTCTCTCTTTGTGCAAAAGAGTAAATCCTTTCAGAGCCAACAGGCTCAAATACCATAGCGAGTGAGATTACCAATACTGACATCCCAGCTGAATAAACTGTAAGGAGCATTTCTTCTCACCTTTCACCTTGAAATAATCACAGCACTGGAAGTACAGGCTCCCGGGTAACAAATGACAGAAAAATCATCCCTCTCAGTTTAGCCTTGGAAATTGACTTCAATAATGGCTGATAATGTTACTCCTTTAAAAATAAATTTCAGCAGGAATAATACCAAATTTAAAAAGAAAAACTTAATAGACAACAGAAACTCCTTATTTTTACACTCATTCTTAAGATCTGGAATCTTCTCCACTCTTATGTATTCAGCAAAAATATTTCCCCCTACTTAACATTTTTAAAGCATTGCCTCCAAGTTTTCTTCATCCTATTATCAATAAATTATTTGAGTCACAGATGAACTCTTCCATGGCTAAAAGCTCCCATCTCAAAACCCCCTACATGGTAGTAAGTGTGTGACACACAGAAGGTCTTTTAAATACTCTTTATAATAATTTAAAATTCCTTTAAAAATACAAGTATGTAGACATAGCCCAATGTTCTTTTGGCAATAAAAACCAAAACTGAGTCAATCTGATCATTATCTTCTCCCTTTTCTCCTCTATACTTCATCCTTAATGTTTCTGTCAGCAACCACCTTGGTATCACCAGATGATAAAACTTGTCACATTCACCTCCTCTCTCCCTTTCTGTTTTAACTGATCACTAAGTCTCATAATTTCACAGTATCTATCTCAGAAACGTCTCTCAAATGTACCCTCTTATCTCCAGTCCACCTCCACTGCCTTAACACAGACCTTTCTCGTCTTGTGTGAGAACTACCGTAATAGTTGTTACTCTTTGTTCTCCTTGATCCTGTTTCTTTCCAGTTTACTCTGTGCTTGGCATTGCCATCTGCCACCTCCTATCTTCCTAAAACAAAGAGGTAGAGAGATCAGCCACCAGCAGAACAATGCAGAAAAGCTGGAAGGGAGCAGAAAAAACACTCCAACCTCTCCTTCCTCTTATCCTCAGACCTCCTACTATTATCTCCAACTGGCTGAATCAAAATGGGAAACCAGAGCAGATCCTGGATGATATACATGTTAAGAGACAGCCCCCTAAGGTACACAACAGGGCAGAGCTATGTGAAGAATAGATTTAGGGGGGCAAATGGAGGCATATGCAGCATAATCTGCACAAAATCCCTACCCTTTCTTCATCTTCCAGATGCCCAATAAACCTATAAGATTCAGCTTAAAAGTTACATTCCTAGGGAGAATTACCTGTTTTTTTCATATATATATATTTTCATATATAATATATATAAAATGTGTGTGTATATATACATATATATACTTTATATATATATTTTCATATATATATATATAATTTATAATACTTCATTGCAATTTGTATGTTTACTTATCTTTTCCCCCAAATTCCTAGGCTATCAAAGGCTGGAGCACTATTCTATGTTTCATTTAATTCAAAGACCTTGGCATATTATTGACCTTCATATTATAGTCCTTGTGCATGGTGTGTGTATGTATTTTAAATTAATGGAATGAGATGCAAACAGGCTTCCCCAATATTTTCTATGTAAAGAAATAACCCAAATCAAGGGCCATGCATCTAACTCTACAGGCCCTTCCTGATGTCAGACACTGTGTTCCCTGTGTCTACACTGCCTAAAGGAAGTGCATGGGGGATACCACATATCTAATCAAGAAAGAGCTCTTTAATGAATTACTTAATGGATCAGACAACTTTACCCCCACCAAATATACAAACTGCCTATATCAGTCCATTTTTTGGGCTCCTATAACAAAATACCATAGACTGGGTGGCTTATAAACAACAGCGATTTATTTCTCACAGCACTGGAAACTAGAAGTCCAAGATTATGGTGCCACCAGACTTAGTGGTTGCTGAGTGCCCACTTCCTGATTTATAAACAGTTGTCTTTACTGTATCCTCATATAGAGGAAGGGCTAGGGAGCATTTTGAGACTGGGGCCTCTTCCATAAGGACTCTAATCCCACTTGTGAGGGCTTCACCCTCATGACCTTATCACCTCTGAAAGGCCCCATCTCCAAACACCATCACACTGGGGATTAGGTTTCAACATAAGAATTTTGGGGAGATTCATATTCAGCCTATGACACTCTTCCAAAACCAGGCCTCAAAGTTACTCATGGTATCTCTGGATGCCTTTTACACACACTAACATTTACCTCTTTCACTTTAGGGCATTAAGATGTATATGTGACAGATGCTGTACATGTCACACTTACACAGCATGATTTAGTAATCCCATCCAACTTGAAATCAGGGCATCACCGCATTTGTGCACATAAACTTGTCATGTAATTTCTTCTTTAGAAAAGTACTCTCACAGGGCACTTAGGTGGCTCAGTGGGTTAAAGCCTCTGCCTTTGGCCCAGGTCATGATCCCAGGGTCCTAGGATTGAGCCCCACATAGGACTTTCTGCTCAGCGGGGAGCCTGCTTCCCTTCCTCTCTCTCTGTCTGTCTCTCTGCCTACTTGTGGTCTCTGTCTGTCAAATAAATAAACAAACACTTGAAAGAAAGAAGGAAGGAAAGAAAGAAAGAAGGAAAGAAAGAAAGAAAGAAAGAAAGAAAGAAAGAAAGAAAGAAGGAAGGAAGGAAAGAAAGAAAAGTACTCTCACAACCTCTCCTAGATCCTTTTCTCTATATTTTTTAATGAGGTTGTATAATTTACATGGAAAAATGATCTGTTATAGTATATCCATAAGGTGGAATAATACACAGCCATTAAAATGTTCATAGTGATAATGACATGAGAAGACACTTACAAAGAAATCTTAAAAAGGGAAAAAAACCAAAGTTGCAATATTGACTATAATGAAACATTTAAGGGGCGCCTGGATGACTCAGTTGGTTAAATGTCAGCCTTCAGCTCAGGTCATGATCCCAGCATCTTGGGATGGAGCCCCAAGTTGGGCTCTCTGCTCATCAGAGAGTCTGTTTCTCCCTCTCCCACTGCCCCTCCCTCCCACTCATGTTCTCATGCCTTCTGCTCTCTCTTTCAAATAAATAAGTCTTTTTAAAAAAATAAAACAATTAAAACAAAACGTACTTCAAGAGGCAAATGCAACACATTATTTACTAACTGTGCTATCTCTGGTAGTGGGATTGAGTATGACTTTTATGCTTACCTATACTTCCTTGTATTTGTTTTGCTTTTCAAAAGAGCCATTTGTATATTTTTAAAATCAATCTATTTATTCTGCAAGCATGCCTCTCTGTATTATTGATGAGGCATCAGTCAAATGGAGCACTGTGAAGCCTAGTATAATTTTCATACTATCACAGATTCTCTTAGGATCAGGTTATATCGCAACTAAACCAATTCTGTTCCTAATTCAAGATTACAAATGGGAAGTACGCTTTGAAAGCTAAAAGTATTTTGTTCCTCAATTCACTATTCCTCAAGCTTGGTGCCAAAGCAAAGTTTCCTTCCCACATAAGCTTATCTTCCTAATAGTCACATATCTTTTTTGTTGGTGGTGGTGGTGGTGGTGCAACCCCTTTCCCTATCTACCTCACTCAAAACCCTGGAGATTTTCACTTCTGTTTTCTTTCATTCACTCAACTAGCATTTATTTAACACCTTCTAGGTGCCACCCAGGTGGATGCTACTAATACAAACATGAAAAGACACCTCTGCTAGTTTGGTGAAGGCAGACATGAACCATTTTCAGTATAGATATGATCACCAAGGCAGGTACAAAATTCATAGTTGAAGTTCTACTTCCACCTAAGGAGTCAAGGAAGACTTCACAGAGGAGGTGTACTGAGTTGGCACCAGGAAGATCAGTAGTTTCTTGCCAAGAAGACAATCAAGGAAAACCACTCCAGCAGGGAAGAAGCTCACTTAAAGGCACTAGAGTCATTAAGTGGAATGTTCTCCTGAATGGCAAGGTATTCAGTGTAGCTGGAGTATAAAGTGAGAGCAGGGAAATGAGGCCACACTGCTAGCCAAGAGACAGATCATAAAGATCCTCTTATATGTTCCTATGGAGTTCAGACATTATCTAATAGGTGATAGGGAGGTAGTGAAAGTATTTTGATTGGAGAAGTGACATAACCAGGCTTGTAATTTAGAAGACTCACTCCACAGCTGTACTATCCACAGTACAGTACAGCTGTACTGAAATACAGTAGTCCAAATTGAAATGTCTTGTAAGTATAAAATATGGACCATATTTCAATATGAAATAATGGGTATAAAATATCCCATTAATATTTTCCATTGAGGGTACCTGGGTGGCTCAGTTGGTTAAGCTTCTGCATTCAGCTCAGGTCATGATCTCAGGGTCCTATGATCGAGCCCCACATCAGGTTCCTTGCTCAGCGTGGAACCTGTTTCTCCCCCTCCTTCTGCCCCTCCCCATGCTCATGCTATCTTTCTCTCTCTCAAACAAATAAATAAAATCTAAGAAGAAAAAAGATTTTCTATTGATTACATGTTAAAATAATAACAAAATTTGGGAGGTATTTGATTAAATAAAATATTTTATTAAAATTAATTTTACTTATTTCTTTTTAATGTTTTATTTCTGATTTTTAATGTTCTACTAGAAAATACAAAATCATATATGCAGATGCATTCTAATTCTCTTGGACAGCATTGCTTTAAAGTCAGGGCAAAAATGGTTTGAAGCTATGGTTAGACTAAGATCAGATAAAATAGCCAGAAGTTATCATAGCAGGCCAAAACATGAATACCTGATCTAGAAAGAGAATGATGGGGATGGAAAAGTGGCAAATGAATGTAGGAGACATTTAACAAAAAGGATCAACTATTCCCAAATAATGCAGTAGAGGTAGGTCAGGAAAAAGTCTAGAATGGCTCCAAGTATTCTGATTGCACAAGCAAACAGATAGGGAAGTAACCAAAACACATTCTGTGAGAGATAAAGCCAAGATTCAACTTTTGTTTTGTTTTTTTGTTTTGTTTTTAAGATTTTATTTATTTATTTGACAGACAGAGGTCACAAGTAGGCAGAGAGGCAGGCAGAGAGGGGGGAAGCAGGCTCCCCGCCAGGTAGAGAGTCCAATGCGGGGCTCGATCCCACGACCCTGGGACCATGCCCTGAGCCAAAGGCAGAGACTTTAACCCACTGAGCCACCCAGGTGCCCCAAGATTCAATTTTTGAATACTGACAATATCTGTTGTGTCACCTACAGTAAATCCTATAAACTTTTTGTGCCTTCTTTTAATCATAATACAAGAAAGCTAATAATAGAACCTATGTCATAAGGTTGTTGAGAGGATTAAATGAATTATGACATTTAATGAAGACATAACAGTTCCTGGGACATAGAAAACACCCAAAAGAGGTTTATTCTTGTTATTGTTGTGTTGTTAGTATTCTATGCTCTTCTTTCACATCTTCTATGCCAACCATTTTTCATACCTTTAAGGTCTACCTAAACATTATCTCTTGAATCCATCCCCATCTTTCTATTTGTACTCTCAACACCCTTCAGACTGTCATCACCTAATCACCTGAATATATCTAATAGTCATCAATTGGTCTCCCGTTCACTATGATCTATCCCACACCTGTGTCCCAATCATGCTTTTTTTTTTCTTTTAATTATTTATTTGACAAAGATCACAAGTAGGCAGAGAGGCAGGCAGAGAGAGAGGAAGAAGCAGGCTCCTCAATGAGCAGAGAGCCCAATGCGGGGCTCGATCCCAAGACCCTGGGATCATGACCTGAGCCAAAGGCAGAGGCTTAATCCACTGAGCCACCCAGGTGACCCCCAATCATGCTTTCTAAAGCACCTCTATGATCATGCTATTTCCTGATCAGAAAAACTTTAATGCCCTCTAATATAGTACAGGAGCTCCTGACGAATGCTTGCCTTTGTTTCTGGATTTTCTGCCTCCTTTCCTATCTTAGTGCTCTAGAACAGAGGGAAGAAAAGCAGTTCACCATTCCTTTGTTCTTCTCAATTGGGCTGAAGTATACAGTCACCTACAAATTCTCTTCTTGGCCATACCCTGTCCCTTTGGTTCTCTAGAGATAGATGTACTTCAGAGACGGGAGAAAAATCATTCAAAACACCTTGCCATCTCACTTCCTAAAACCTCAGGGCCGGGGGGGGGGGGCATCCCAACACCTGCCATTGTCATATTTCTAGGGTCATTTAAATTCTGCTATCAAATGCCCCTGTATTTAGGTCTCTTCTTCTCACAACTGTTTCTGATTTATGCTTTCCCCTTTTGGGTTGTGGCAACACTAATACACTCTTGAAACCTTTTATGTCCTTTATTGAATTTTTCATTAAGGAGATTAATATGACAGTGTGTGATCTCTCCATCCCCCTCCTGATATATTTTTCCTCCTTTTGCCAATTTGATATGTTTAATATCCTGATCTCTTGTCATCCAGTTGTAGGGGGGTGAGAACTCTTTTAATGCATGTAACTGGAGGGTAAAAGATATCCTGCCAAATTTGAGAGAATGTCTTCTACAATCCTTCCACAATATTCATCAGGACCCATAAGGAAGTCTATTAGTAAACAAGAAATCTTCAAGAACTGAAGTGCATCATGAATTTACCAAAAGTTTCCCTCTAGACCACTTCAAGTACTGATAAGTGATCTCAGTTCCAGGAGATAGTGGGGAAGGGCAATAAAAATGCCAAGTATAGTACACTAGTGAGCCACTGTTACTGATGGGGGTATATGGTGATAAAAGAACAGAGGTTTAGAATTATTTCACCAAACGAAGAATTTTCTCTAGCCCATCTTTTTATCTTAACTTGGCAATGCAAAAATATTCAGCAACCAACAATCAAACAATATCATTAGAACATCACTAAATGACCACAACAGCTTACAATATTAATCTGTCAAGAGCACATTCCGGAGTGTTTATAACAATTTAACTCCCCTTTGAGATCTCTAGACAAAGATGACAGAGTAACTTTTCACTTCCAAAATTCAACAAAAATGAGAAAATAAAGGAGAAAAAAGATCAAAGCAACAAAACAATGGAAACAAAGAAGGGACAAGAAATTCTGAGAAACTGCTTAAAGACACAAAGGATCTGAGATCAGAATAACAGAAAAAAAAGAGAGCTGAGAAATTTTTACTGTCCCCAGAGAAGAAATTAAAAGACAAAGAAGTTATATGAGAAAAGTTAAAAGACTGAATGTAGATTGAAATACACAATATCTATCTAATTGAAACTGCAACAGATTAAAATGGAATATACGATCAATAATCAAGGAAATAAAAAGGAGAATTTCTTTGAACTGAAGAAAGCTTTGATTCTTCAGATCAAAAAAGACCCACCAAAAGTAAGGCAGAAAAAAAAAATGGGGAGCATAAGAGACATCATGCAATTTCTAAACTTTAAAGATAGGAGAAAAATCCACAAGCTCTAAGAGAGAATAAAAAAATATGCTGCAAAAGAATAAAAATCAAGAGGGAGGAGCAAGATGGCAGAGAAGTAGAAAACCTAAATATCATCAGGTCCCAGGAGTTTAGCTAGATAATTATCAAACCATCCTGAACACTACAAACTCAACAGGAGATAGAAGAGAAGAAGAGCAGCAATTCAAGAAACAGAAAATCAACCATTTTCCAGAAGGTAGTAAATGTGGAGAAGTGAATCTGAGGCAATATTTGAGAAGATAGACCATGGGGGGAAGGGCTGGCTCCCATCAAGCAGTAGAGCAGCTCAGCATAAAATCAGATCTTTAGAAGTCTGCTCCACTGAGGGATGTCGCTCCAGTGGCTACAGGGGGTGCAACCCTTGTGAGGACAGTATGGTCTCAGGACCCTTGGGGTCACAGAAAGACTGAGGGTGCCTGAGGGTGACAGAGCTCTCAGGTATTGGAGGGCAGAAGCCAGCTACAGAGATGAAGCCAAGAAGTAGGCTCTAAACTTGGGGTTACCTTAAACCACATTCCAAGGCACAGTCAGGCCAATGCTCTTCAAGTAGAAGATCTGAAGAAACCCCCTCCTTCCTCCTCGGGGAGGAATGGCATGGAAGTGCACTGCAGAAATCCAATGGGTCTGGAGACACCAAACAGGGCTGTGCACCACAGATAGAAATGCTCACTCACAGCCCAGATGAGATCAGAGTGCAGCCAGAGACCAGGGACATGGGAGGAATTGATCACTTTTCTCTGAGAGCACACTGAGGAGTGGGGCTCAGTTCTTGGCTCCTACAGGGCCGGAGATTAGGAGGCCATCATTTTCATTTCCCACTCTTCAAAGCTGTATGGAAAGCATTCAGGGAACAAAAGCTACCAAAACAAAATCAAGCAGACTGCTTAGCTTGGCCCCTGGCAAGGATGGTGCAATTCCACCCCAGGCAAACACATCTGAGAATCATTGCAACAGGCCCCTCCTCCAGAAGATCAGCAAGAATATCTAGCCAAGACCAAGTTCACCAATCAGTGAGAACTCCAGAACTCCAGAGCTAGGGGAAAGCAACACATAGAATTCATGGCTTAACCCCATGATCCTTTAGTCTTTCAAAGTTAAATTTTTTTAATTTTATTTTCTTCTTATTTTTTTTTATTTTTCCTCTTTCCTATTTTAACATTTTTTAACTAATTATCTTAAAAATACCTTTTTAAAAATCTTTTTAAACTTTCATTGATATAGTCATATTTTATCCTTTCATTGTACTTAGGCTCATTGTTTTTTCTTTAAAATTTTGGGATATAGTTTCATCTACTAGGTCAAAATATACCCTATATCTAGTGCATGCCTTTGTTCTAGTTTCCAGCCTGAGCACATTCTTCCCTCTTCTTATTTTTAATTTTTTCAACAAATCACATAGCTTAAAATTCCTTTTTTAGAATCTTTTAAAATTTTCATCTTTACAGTCATATTCTATCCCTTCATTGTATTTACTCTTTATATATCTTTTTTTTTTATTTTAATTTTGGGTGGCAGTTTCTTCTAACAAACCAAAATACAACCAAAATCAAGTGCGTGGCTCTGTTCTATTCACCACTCTAACATATATCTGTGTGTTCTTTTTTCCTTTTTTCCCCTTTTTTTCTCCCCCTGGTTTTGGGTCTCTTCTGATTTGGTTAGTACATATTTTTCTGGGGTCATTGCTACCCTTTTAGTATTTTGATCTCTCATTCATATATAATTATCTGGATAAAAAAGCAGAAAAACTCACCACAAAACAAAGAACAAGAGGCAATACAGATGGCTAGAGACCTAATCAATATGGACATTAGTAAGATGCCAGAACTAGAGTTCAGAATGATGATTATAATGGTGCTAGCTGGGCTCAAAAGAAGCTTGGAAGATACTAGAGAATCCCCTTCTGGAGAAATAAAATCCCTCTTGGAGAACTAAAAGAAATAAAATCTAACCAAGTTGAACGCAAAAAAAAACTATTAATAAGGTGTAATAAAAAATGGAGGCTCTTACTGCTGGGATAAATGAGGCAGAAGAGAAAATTAGTGATATAGAAGACAAAATGACAAAGAATAAAGGAACTGAGCAACAGAGAGACAAACAACTGCTGACCACGAGGGGAGCATTCGAGAAATAAGTTATACCATAAGACAAAACAGTATTAGAATAATTAGGATCCCAGAAATAGAAGAGAGAGGGGCAGAAGGAATTTTGGGGCAAATTATAGCAGAGAATTTCCCTAATTAGGCAAAGGAAACAAGCGTCAAAATCCAGGAGGCACAGAGAACTCCCCTCAAAATCAATAAGAAGAGGTCCACACACCATTATCTAATAGTAAAACTAACAAGTCTCAGTGACAAAGAGAAAATCCTGAAAATAGCTCAGGACAGAGGTCTGTAACATACAACAGTAGAAATATTAGACTAGCAACAGACATATCCACAGAGACCTGGCAGGCCAGAAAGAACTAGAATGATATATTCAGAACTCTAAAGAAGAAAAATATGCAGCCAAGAATACTATATCCAACTAGGCTGTCATTGAAAATAGAAAGAGACATAAAAAGCTTCCAGGACAAACAAAAACTAAAATAATTTGCAAACACCAAACCAGCCCTACAGGAAATACTGAAATGGGTCCTCTAAGCAAAGAGAGAGCCTAAAAGTAGTAGACCAGAAAGGAACAGACACAATACACAGTAACAGTCATCTTATAGGCAATACAATGGCACTAAATTCATATCTTTCAGTAGTTACCCGGAATGTAAATGGGCTAAATGCCCCCATTCAAAACACACAGGGTATCAGAAGGAATAAAAAAAAAAGACCCACTGATATGTTGTCTGCAAGAAACTCATTTTAGACCCAAAGACACCTCCAGATTTAAAGTCAGGGGGTGGAAAACAATTTACCATGCTAATGGACATCAAAAGAAAGCTGGGTAGCAATCCTTATGTCAGACAAATTAGATTTTAAGCCAAAGACTATAATAGGAGATGAGAAAGGACACTATATCATATTTAAAGGATCTGTCCAACAAGAAGATCTAATAATTTTAAATACCTATGTCCCTAAAATGGGAACAGCCAATTATATAAACCAATTAATAACAAAATCAAAGAAATACATCAACAATAATACAATAATAGCAGGGGACTTTAACACTCCCCTCACTCAAATGGACAGATCATCCAAGCAAAAGATCAACAAGGAAATATAGGCCTTAAATGACACACTGGACCAGATGGACATCACAGATATATTCAGAACATTCCATCCCAAAGCAACAGAATACACATTCTTCTCTAGTGCACATGGAACATTCTCCAGAATAGATCATATCTTGGGTCACAGATCAGGTCTCAACTGGTACCAAAAAACTGGAATCATTCTCTGCATATTTTCAGAACACAATGCTCTGAAGCCAAAACTCAATCACAAGAGGAAAGTTGGAAAGAATTCAAATACATGGAGGCTAAAGAGCAGCCTACTAAAGAATGAATGGGTCAACCAGGAAGCTAAAGAAGAACTAAAAAAATTCATGGAAGAAGATGAAAATGAAAACACAACTGGTCAAAATCTTTGGGACACAGCAAAGGCAGTCCTGAGAGGAAAATACATAGCGATACAAGCCTTTCTCAAGAAACAAGAAATGTCTCAAGCACACAACCTAACCCTACACCTAAAGGAGCTGGAGAAAGAACAGCAAAGAAAGCCTAAACCCAGCAGAATAAGAGAAATCATAAAGCGCAGAGCAGAAATCAATTAAATAGAAACTAAAAGAACAGTAGAACAAATCAACGAAACTAGGACCTGGTTCTTTGAAAGAATTAATAAGATTGATAACCCCTTGGCCAGACTTATCAAAAAGAAAAGAGAAAGGCCCCAAATTAGTAAAATCATGAATGAAAGAAGAGACATCATAACCAACACCAAAAAAACACAAACAATTATAAGAACATATTATAAGCAACTATACGCCAGAAAATTAGACAATCTGGAAGAAAAGGATGCGTTCCTTGAGACATTAAACTACCAAAATTGGGTCAGAAAAAAACAGAAAACCAGAACAGACCCATAACCAGTAAGGAGATTGAAGCAGTCATCAAAAATCTCCCAACAAACAAGAGCCCAGGGTCAGATGGCTTCCCAGGGCAATTCTACCAAACCTTTAAAGAAGAATTAATACCTATTCTCCTGAAACTGTTCCAAAAAATAGAAATGGAAGGAAAACTTCCAAACTCTTTTTATGAGGCCAGCATTACCTTGATCCCAAAACCTAACAAAGACCCTACCAAAAAGGAGAATTACAGACCAATATCCTTGATGAACAGATGCAAAAATTCTCACCAAAATACTAGCCAGTAGGATCCAACAGCACATTAAAAGGATTATTCACCATGGCTCAGTGGGATTTATTCCTGGGCTGCAAGGTTGGTTCAACATCTGCAGATCAATCAATATGATACAATACATTAATTAAAAAAAGAACAAGAACCATATGATACTCTGAATAGATGCTGAAAAAGCATTGAGAAAGTACAGCAGCCTTTCTTGATCAAAATTCTTCACAGTGTAGGCACAGAGGGTACATACCTCAATATCATAAAAGCCATCTATGAAACACCCACAGCAAATATCACTCCCAATGGGGAAAAACTGAGAGCTTTCCCCCTAATGTCAGGAACAAGGCAGGGATGTCCACTATCACCACTACTATTCAACATAGTACTAAAAGTCCTAGCCCCAGCAATCAGACAACAGAACGAAACAAAAGGCATCTGGATCAGCAAAGTAGAAGTCAAACTCTCACTCTTTGTAGATGATATGATACTTTATGTGGAAAACCCAAAAGACTCCACTCCAAAACTGATAGAACTCATACAGGAATTCAGTAAAGTGTCAGGACATAAAATCAATGCACAGAAATCAATGGCATTTCTATACACCAACAACAAGTCAGAAGAAAGAGAAATTAAGGATTCGATCCCATTTACAGGTGCACCCAAAACCATAAGATACCTAGGAATAAACCCAACCAAGGAGGCAAAGAGTCTGTACTCAGAAAACTATAAGTACTCATGAAAGAAATAGAGGAAGACACAAGGAAATGGAAAAATATTCCATGCTCATGGATTGGAAGAACAAATATTCTGAAAACGTCTATGCCACCTAGAGCTATCTACACATTGAATGCAATCCCTATCAAAATACCATCAACTTTTTTCAAGGAAATGGATCAACTGATCCTAAAATTTATATGGAGCCAGAAAAAACCCTGAATAATAGTCAGAGGAATGTTGAAAAAGTAAACCAAAGCTGGTGGCATCACAATTCCAGACTTCAAGCTCTATTACAAAGCTGTAAGCATCATGACATTATGGTATTGGCACAAAAACAGTCACATAGATCAATGGAACAGAAGAGAGAGCACAGAAGTGGACCCTCAACTCTATGGTCAACTAATCTTCAACCAAATAGGAAAGAATGTCCAATGGAAAAAAGTCTCTTCAACAAATGGTGTTGGGAAAATTGGACAGCCACTTGCAGAAGAATGAAATTGGACCATTTCCTTACACCACACACAAAAATAGACTCAAAGTGGATGAATGACCTCAAGGTGAGACAGGAATCCATCAACATCCTTGAGAAGAACACAGGCAGCAACCTCTTCGACCTCAGCCACAACAACGTCTTCCTAGAAACACTGTGAAAGGCAAGGGAAGCAAGGGCAAAAATCAACTATTAGGACTTCATCAAGACCAAAGCTTTTGCACAGCAGTCAACAAAACTGAGAGAAAACTGACAGAATGGGAGAAGATATTTTCCAGTGACATATCAGATAAAGGGCTAGTATCCAAAATCTATAAAGAACTTATCAAACTCAACACCCAAAGGACAAATAATCCAATCAAGAAATGGCCAAAGGACATGAACAGACACTTCTCCAAAGAAGACAACCAGATGGCCAACAGACACATCAAAAAGTGCTCAACATCATTCAGCATCAGGGAAACACAAATCAAAATCACAATGAGATAACACCTCACAACAGTTAGAATGGCTAAAATAAACAAGGCAGGAAATGACAGATACTGGAGAGGATGTGGAGAAAGGGGAACCCTCCTACACTGTTGGTGGGAATGCAAGCTGGTGCAGCCTTCTGGAAAATAGCATGAAGGTTCCTCAAAAAGTTGCAAATAGAGCTACCCTATTACCCAGCAATTGCACCACTGGGTATTTACCCTAAAGATACAAATGTAGTGATCCGAAGGCATACATGAACCCGAATGTTTATAGCAGCAATGTCCACAACAGCCAAACTATGAAAAGAACCTAGATGTCCATCAACAGATGAATGGATAAAGAAGATGTGATACACACACACACACACACACACACACAAACACATACATACAATGGAATACATCCATCAAAAGAAACAAAATGTTGCCATTTGCAATGATGTGGATGGAACCAGAGGGTATTGTGCTTAGTGAAATAAATCAGAGAAAGACAATTATATGATCTCCCTGATATGAGGAATTTGAGAGGCAGGGTGGAGTGTTTGGGGGGTTTGGAGGGATAAATGAAACAAGATGGGATCAGGAGGGAGACAAACCATTTTTATGGTTTACTCTTAATCTCAGAAAACAACCTGAGGGTTGCTGGGGGTGGGGGTAAGATAGCATGGCTGGATTATGGACACTGGGGAGGGTGTGTGCTGTGGTGAGTGCTGTGAAATGTGTAAGCCTGATGATTCACAGACCTGTACCTCTGGGGAAAATAATACATTGTAAGTTAATTAAAACAATTTAAAAATTTAAAAAAGAATAAAAATCAAATTGGCATCAGACTTTTCATCTTCAAAAATTTAGAAAACAATGAGATAATGAAGCATTGTCTACAAAGTTCTTAGGGGAAAGGATTTGCATCTGCAATTTATTCATCTATATACCCAGGAAGGAGGGGGAAACAGACATTATTCATGAAAAAATTACTACCAGTAATTTCTCTTTCTACGAAAACTTTCCTTGGTGATGTAGTCACCATCAACCAATGAAATTAGTGAGAAAGGATTCAGTAGTGTATCATGGTTAAGAGTATAGTTTCTGGAACCAGCTTGACTGAATTTTGAACCCTGGATACCCATTTACCAGCTATGTGACCTTGGGCAAGTACTTAACCTCTTTGCGTTTCAGTTTCTTCATCTGCAAAAGACGTTGATTTACAGTATCTACATCACAAGGTTGTGAAATTAAGTTGGTTAATACATAAATAATTTGTATAGTGCCTCATACATAGTAAACATTAGGTAAGTTTTTGCAACACTTCTTAAAATGGAAGGGGAGTAAAATGTTAAAAATAAATCACATGACCTCTGGCTTCAGGTCTAACATGTAAAGAGCTTACAAGTAGTCACTCCCATCCTTACAACAACAAAAAAGCTCAGCAAACTAAAAATCAATCGTATTTCTTGGCTCCATCAGAAAATTCAGGTCACACGGCAATCCACCATGCTGAAATCATAGCCAATCACAGCTCTCAATAGTTTACAATATCAGCATGATAATCACAGAGGTGATCAGGTTATTTTGCAAGAGAAGCCACTAGAGTCATAAATTAGAACAACTTAAATGATAATTTTATAAATTACTGGAGGCAAATGCTCATGAGTGAGAAACTTCTGGGAGCCCAAACTTAGAGAGGCCCCTACGCTTTCAGGGGTTTTACCCCCAAGACTGCTGTGAGGTTCTCAAGGTAAATATCCAAGAAAAATTCCCTTGTATTTGTGGCAAAGGGAGGGGAAATGTAAATTCTATGAAAGAACCAAGAGCATTCTCCATAAAAAAGTCTACTCTCCAAGAAAAAACATTTTACCAGAGCCTCATCTAACTGGGGGAAAGGACAATTATCCAACTCCAGCCCTTCTAACCTTCCAGTGTCACCTAAAGGAGGAGGGAAAAAGGCTAGGAAACATTTATGAAGGTCACAAGACAAGGACAACATTCCATTAAAAATTAAGATTTCACTATAAGATTATAAAATGTTCCTCTCTCCCATACCTTAGGACCACATTAGTAGGGCTTCAATATAATAATAGTGACTTGGAGTGGAAGGAACTGCAAGGTATAGATTCTATTTAAGAAAAACTTCTTCGGGGGAGCCTGTGTGGCTCAATCATTAAGCATCTACCTTCAGCTCAGGTCATGATCCCAGGGTCCTGGAATCAAGGCCCACATCAGACTCCCTATTCAGCAGGAAGACTGCTTCTCCCTCTCCCACTCCTCCTGTTTGTGTTCCCTCTCTCATTGTTTCTCTGTCAAATAAATAAAATCTTAAAAAAAAAAAAAAAAGAACTGGAGACATCCGTAAGAACTCATCCTTAGGTTGATATGAATACAGATGATTACATATAGAAATATTTAAAGATACGTGGGACATCTGGGTGGCTCAGTCAATTAAGCATCTGCCTTCAGCTCTGGTCATGACCCCAGTGTCCTGGGAATTGAGCCCTGCATCGGGCTCCCTGCTCTGTGGGAGTCTGCTTCTCCCTCTACCCCTCTCTCCTGCTTGTGCTTGCTGTCTCTCGTGCTCTCTTTCTCAAATAAATAAATAAAATCTTTTTAAATAATAATATTTGAGAAATATTTACAGATATATGCCTATACTAGCTGAAAATATACCTATATATATTCTTGCTCTGTCAGCTGAGAGAACCTTAAAAAAAAAAAAAAAATGACACTTCAGTAGCATGAGCATGCCTACCACCCAGATCTTGTTCCTAATACTATCTTCAGTAAAAGGACCCAGGGCTTCTCAGAGAAATGGCTGATTCTAGAACTTACGTAAAAAATATACAAGGTGACAGGTGGCTCAGTCAGTTAAGCATTTGCCTTCGGCTCAGGTCATGATCCCAGGGTCTTGAGATTAAGTTCTGAATGGGGCTCCCTGCTCAGTGGAGAGTCTGCTTCTCTCTCTTCCTCTGCCCCACCCCTGCTTGTGCACTCCCACTCTCTCACATTCTCTCTCTATCTCTCTCAAATAAATAAATTAAGTCTTTAAAAAAAAGAAAATATACAAGGTGAGCCTAGAGCATTTTATGGGTCAGAAAATTAGGAAATGCTCAGGAAAAAAACAAAACAAAACAAAAATCTTACACTGATGGGGGCATATGTTAAAGGGACACAAGAGCTAACTGAAAGAGCTTCCCAGGGCTAAAGATGGAATAATTTTAGCAAAAAATAAATAAAGCGGTACTGAATAATAATTCAAAGTACAAAATAAATACCTTTTGAGTCCATACTGATATAAATTATTGAATAAGTAAATGGGGGAGATAAGACAAACCTCTTGTGCAAGAAATTTTCAAATAATTTATGTAGATACTCCACCCTCAAGGAAAGGGAGCATAACTTTCCAGTCCTTAAGTGTGTGGCCTGTCCATAGTGACTTCCTTCTGAACAGCTCAGTATGGAAAGTGGGAAGCAAAGAGTAACTTTACAGTGAAGAAATCTGAGAAACCAAGGGTAACATCAACATCAGCATCATGTTAATAGAATGTACTCTTGATGTGATGTGATGAAAATGGCACTCTACCTCTGTGGCTTACCCCTTAAGTCCCCATAAACCCAGTCTACTTATGAGAAAAACATCAGACATGTCTAATAGAGGCCATCCTATAAAATATCTAATCAGTACTCCTTAAAACGGCAAAAGTCATTTTGTAAGTTAAATAGTGACCACCCAAAGAAACCAGGTTCTCATCTCTAGAGCTTGTAAATGTAACCTTATTTGCAAAAGGAATCTTTGCAGATGTGATTAAATTAATGATTTTGAAATGAAGAGATTACCTTGGACTAGCTGAGTTGACCCTAAATGCCATCACAAAAGTCCTTAAAGATAGAAGTGAAGGGAAATCTAAAAGAGACACACAGAGAAGGCCATGGGAAGATGGAGGCAGAGACTGGAGTGAAGCAGTCATAAGCCCAGGAATGCCAGGGCAGCCACCAGACACAGGGAGAGGCAAACTATAGGTTCTCCCCTAGAGCTCCAGAGAGAAGGTGGCCCTGCTAGATTTTGGACATCTAACCTCCAGAACTGTGAAAGAACACATTTCCATTGCTGTAAGCCATCAAGTTTTGTGGTAGTTTGTTACAGCAGGCACAAGAAATTAATAGAGTCAGAAAAAGAAAAGTCTGAGAAACTTTCACAGCCAAGAGAAGTCTAAGGAGATATGACAAGTTGTAATATGATATCCTAGATGTTATCCTAGAATAGAAAAAGTATATTAGATTTTTAAAAATAAGGAAATCTGAATAAACTTTGGGCTTTATTAAATAATACTATATCAATATTGGTTCATTAATTGTAGCAAACGTATTATAGTAATGTAAGATGTTAATAATAGGAGAAAATGAGTCTAAAGTATATAAAAACTCTGTATTATCTTTTAAATTTTTTCTGTAAATATAAAACCATCCCAGAAAAATAAAGTCTATTTAAAATGAAAATACTGGGGATGCCTGGGTGGCTCAGTTGGTTAAGCCTCTGCCTTCGGCTCAGGTCATGATCCCAGGGTCCTGGGATCGAGTCCCGCATCGGACTCCTTGCTCGGCGGGGAGCCCACTTCTCTCACTGCCTCTGCCAGACACTCTGCCTACTTGTGTGTGCTCTCTCTCTGACAAATAAATAAATTTAAAAAAAAATGAAAATACTGATAATAAATAAAACCTCAGAAACAAAATTTATATGATTGCAATACATCTTGATTATAAGGAATGAAAGAGATGGTGTGGGACTACAATACACTTAACTATTAATTTTTTTACATAGAAAAATGTTTCAATATGTTCATTAAAAATTTTAAGATAAAGAACAAACACAGAGGCGAAGTGAGGGGATAGGCAAAATGGGTGAAGGGGATTAAGAGATACAAACTTCCAAGTTATAAAATAAATCACAAAGATGTGGAAGTACAGCATAGGGAATATAATCAATGATACTGTAATAACTTCATATGGTGAAAGATGGTAACTAGACTTATTGTTACCATTTTGAAAAGCATATAAATGTCAAGTCACTGAAACTAAAATAATACTGTATGTTAACTATACTTCAATTTTTTTAAATTGTATTTATTTATTTGACAGAGAGAGAGAGCACAAGCAGGCAGAGCAGCAGGCAGAGGGTGGGGGATAAACAGGCTCCCCACTGAACAAGGAGCCCAATACAGGGTTTGATCCCAGGACCCTGGGATCATGACCAGAGCCAAAGTTAGTCATTCAACCAACTGAGCTACCCAGGTGCTCCTATACTTCAATTTTTTAAAAAAGAGCAAAAACAGAAATTTTTCTTCAAGCCACTAAAAGGAAGAAGGAACCGAGAAAATAATGTAATCTGGGGGTAAAATCATAAGAAAAATATATATATATATACACATAATAAAGTATGATAAAATGAAAACATAAAATAAAATGGTGAGAATAAGACCAAAGATACCAATAAAAGTAAATTAAAGTTAAAGATTTAATTTCTAGCTATATGCTACTTACAATTAATGGAGACAGATTAAAAATAAAGCACAGATAAATATATGCCAGGCAAATCACAATACAAGAAAGCATGTGTGGCATTATTAGCATTGGAAAAAATAGAATTCAAGTCAAAACACATTAAATGGAACAAGGAGGGATTTATAGTGATATAAGCTGTAATTCTCCCAAGAAGATAACTATATTCATTAACCATCATGACTAAACAGCATACCACCAAAATACAAAGCAAAAGCTATTGGGAAAAAATGTGCATTATATTCACAAAGTCTCAATTTAATAGAAAACCTTAACTCATCTCTCTCAGAAAAGGACAGGATAAATAGGCAAAAAATAAAGAAGTTTTCAGAGAATTTGAGTAACATTATCACTGGAATGATTTTATTAATATATAGAGAATGAATACCACACATACAGAGACTATCTATCCTTTCAAACAACTCTGGAAGTACCACCGAAAATGGTCATGTGTAGTGTCACAAAACCATTATCAATGAATTCCTCAAAGTTTAAATTTACAGGCCATATTACTCAGTCACAATTCAATATTATAAGTTTACAACAAAGCATCTTAAAAGCCACCAAAATTAATCTACTTACAAATAAGCAATTATGAAAATACTATATATTAAAACCTCTGGGTGGCAACCAGATTTTTTAGAAGAAAATGCATAAACTTAAATACATTTATTAGAAAACAACTGAAAAGTTCATGTAACTTCAAGTTACATTAAAACACAACATGGTGCTGGTACAGGAATTAAAAATAGGTCAGTGGAATGGAGAATGCCCAGAAACAAAACCAGGCATATATGTGAATATAATATAATAAAAGTGGTATTTCAAATCTGTGAGGAAATGACAGGTCACTCATTAAATAATACTAGCAAAATTATATGGGGAAACTTCCTAAAGAATACTTCTGATTTTCCTGATTTGTACAAAGGAAAAGCTATCCTTTGGCTTAGATCCTAAAGCTTCACTGGAAGAAATCTTTCCTGAAGAGAGATTAAATATGATTTTCAAATCCCCATTCAGAAAGAATCCCCTGGCCCATCAGCCTCAGGGAAACCTCACCAGCTCTGAAGAGTAACATTTTTTAGGCTACCATTTATCAGACAATTAGGAAGTGTCAGGTACTGTGCTAAGATGCTTCCATTAGCTCCGGTCCTCATAATAACACTGCAAAATAAGCACAAGTAATTCCATTTTAAGATGAGGCAAGCAGAAGCTCAGAGACAATAACTTAGTCAAGATCACAAAAGCAGGGGTGCCTGGGTGCCTCAGTCAATGGAGCATCCAACTTCTGCTCAGGTCATGATCTCAGGATCCTGGAATCAGGCCCCACGTAGGGCTCCCCACTCTGTGGGGAGTCTGCTTGTCCCTCTCCCTCCCCTTCCTGTCCCTCCTCCTGCTCATGCTTTCTCTCTCTCAGATGAATAAAATCTTTTAAAAAGAAATGTAAATGTAAAAAAAAAAAAACCACAGAAGCAATAAATAGCCAAATTGGGACTCAAACCTAGCACTGCCAGACTTCAAAGCTCATGCTTTGTACTGCACTTAATCCATCCTTATCTGTTCACAGATTTGCATTTTGAGTTTATTATGGGTTGAACTGAGTCTCCCAGAAGGATGCTGGAGTCCACAGCCCCTCTTGTGAGCATGATCTTATTGGGAAACAGAGTCTTTGCAGATGAGCAAATTAAGATGAGGCTACTAGTGGGGGCCCTAATCCAATATGACTATGTCCTTATACAAGGGGGAAATCTGGGCACAGAGAGAGAGAAAAGAGAATGTGAAGCAAGATGCAGAGAATGTCCTGCATCACAAGCCAAGGAATGCCAGAGAGAGGCTACAAAGTGCTAGGAGAGAAATCAAAAGATTTATCCTCACAGCCCTTAGAAGAAACCAACCCTGCCAACACCCTCACCTTGAACTTCTGGCCTCCAAAATTGTGAAACATATTTCTGTTGTATAAGCTACCTGGTGTATGGAACCAGGTGTGTGGAACAGCAGCCCTGGAAAACTAATTCAGGGTTCATTCTCCTCCTACAGCTCTCCCACTCACCTCAACCTTATGTTTAAGAACTCCATTCTCCACAAACTGAAGGTTGATGGAGGGAGGTGGGTGAGGGATGGGCTAAATGGGTGATGTATTAAGGAGGGCACTTGTTGGGTTGAACACTGGCTACTATATGTAAGTGATGAATCACTAAATTCTACTCCTGAAAAGAAAATTCTCCATGAAAATTTTCCCAATCTCGCGAATGGAACCAGCATTCATGTACTAGAGGCAGAACGGTCTCCCCCCAAGATTATAGAATCTAGAAAGACCTCAAGACACCTGATAGTAAGAATGAGGAATCATAATTGTAGACAGGATCTCTTGAAAGCAGCTAGGACAAAGAAGCTCCTTACGTACAGAGGAAAGCCCATCAGAATAACGTCAGACCTGTCCACAGAAACCTGGAGAGCCAGAAAGGGCTGGCAAGACATATTCAGGGCACTAAATGAGAAGAACATGCAGCCAAGAATACTTGATCCGGCAAGACTGACATTCAAAATGGATGGAGAGATAAAGAGTTTCCAAGACTGGCAAGGCTTAAAAGAGTATGCGACCACCAAGCCAACACTGCAGGAAATATTAAGGGGGGTTATATAAAAGAGGAAAAATCCTAAGAAAACAAAATTACAGTATATGTTAACTAACTAGAATTTAAGTTAAAAAAAAATTGAAGGAAAAAAAAAAAACCTCCCATTCTCCATTCTTTTCTTGCCCCTGTTCTCCCTTCTTTTTTTTTTTTTTTTAAGATTTTATTTATTTATTTAACAGAGAGAGAGAGATCACAAGTAGGCAGAGAGACAGGCAGAGAGAGGGGGGAAGCAGGCTCCCCACTGAGCAGAGAGCCCGATGCAGGGCTTGATCCCAGGACCCTGAGATCATGACCCAAGCTGAAGGCAGAGGCTTAACCCACTGAGCCACCCAGGCATCCCTCCTATTCTCTATTCTTAATATGCCTGATAGTCTCTCAATATCTCATAGACTCCCTACATTTCTTACACTATAATTCTGTATCCTCCAAAGACTTGTTTCCTATTTGAGTTTGTGTTTTTCCAAACATAGTATAATTCCAAGTTGTAACCTTATAATGCCATTCCTTTCTCTTCCAAAAATACCACTTGCTTTATTTACAATACTTGAAACATGACACTGTACATGGTAAGCGTGCAGCTGTATTTCTCTGACATTCATATACTTTTGATATATATAACTGCTATAACCCATTAACAAAGCAATTAGCTATATGTCAAGACTTCCAGAGGCTTTTATTATTCATCTTATTCCCATTTTGAGGAATGTATGTCAGGTAGATAAATTAACAAAAGGAAAAAGTCATATGTACTGCAATATAATCTAAGAGTAAATATTTGGAAATAAATCTAAAATATTCAAGTAGAAGAATAATAAAGTAAATCAAGGGGTCTGAATCTGTGAAATATCATGGATTTATGAAAAAGGATATTTAGGAAGAATATATGAAACATAGGAAAATATTTTCTACAAAACATGAAAAGTAGTAAATACAATTGGAAATGTGAGTATAACTGTGAGACATTCATATAAATGCTCAGGGACTAGAAGAAAATATGCTAAATAAAAATATATATGATTTGTATCATGTTTTTGTTTTTATGATTTTAAAAAGAAAGAGGAAAAAATCTGCTTAATTAATTTGTGTCCTTCAGAAGAATTGGATCCTGGTCTCTGTACCACAGAGAAATCACAGCACGCTTTACATTTTTGTAATTGATATCCTGTAGCAGTAAATCCTTGAGGATGAACCCTCACTACAGGCAGTTCAAAAGTACTAAAATTGGGATGTTCAGCCTTGTTTCTCATCGATGACTCAGAGCATGCTGTTTATTTCTGAGCTAAAACAATATAAAAAACATGAATCTAAAATAAAAAACTAGTCAAACTCTGCAAATAGATGCCACAGCAGCAAATCAAAGGGCAGCCTCAATATAAGCAGTGTACAAGTGCCTGTCTCCACACAATCCCCCAGGCCCACCTGAACACCCCTCATACAGGAGTCCCCTCTGAGGGTGTGTGTGCAGGACACCAATGGTGGCCATCATATATGCCATGTGAACTCTCTTGCAGACCTCCAGAGGGTACCTTTGGATTCAAAAGCTTGGGTTCATTGTGCTGCTATTGCCTCTCTCAGCAGCTCTGTCCTCATAATATTTCATGCATCTAAATTACTCTTGTCATTGCCACAGAGACAGTTCAGGCTCCTGTTATTTCAGGATTGGAACATTCTAACAGTCTCCAACGCCTCATACACTTGTTCATTTGCTCAGACTCCATATTATCACCACTGTGTGTGTGTGTGTGTGTGTGTGTGTGTATGTATATATATATATATGTGTGTATATATATATATATATATATATATTTGTATATATATACACCTGTGTGTGTGTGTGTGGATGTGTGTGTGTACATTTACATAATGTACACACACACGTATGTATGTATATATACATATATGTATATATATACATTCATATACACACATATATTTAATTAGTGAGAATCCCTTGAAGAATGACCACTGGTTGCTGTGCTAGCTACTGGAAATGCACTTTTGAACAGACTCTAATGGCTGGATGTTTGTATGCCTCCAAAAATCGTATGTTGAAGCCCTAATTCCCAATGTGATATCTCTGAGGAGATGGGGCCTTTGGGAGATAATTAGTTTTAGATGAGGTAATGAGAGTGGTGCCCTCATGAAGAGATGGGTGTCCTTACAAGAAGAAGAGGCAAAAGACCTCTCTTTATGCATGCACACCAAGAAAAAGCTATCTGAAGATATAGCAAGAAAGTGGACATTTACAACCCAAGAAGCAAGTCTTCAGCAGATACTAAATCCATGCACACCTTGACCTTGCACTCGTCACCTTCTGGAAATGTGAGAAATAAATATCTGTTGAAGCTGCTCAATCTATGGTATACTTATTTTAGCAGCCCACGCTAACCAAAACAGATTGTACCTTCATTGAGCTCATGATCTGTGGAGAAGTGTTAATAACTAAGCAAAGTAAATAAATGAACAGTTTCAAATCTGATAAAAGCTACAAGACCAAGCCTATTGTACTTTAGGAGAGAAACTGGCAGGAGGGCAAAAGAGACTTGCCTAAAGAAATGGGGACCCAGTGGAAATTCAAAGAAAGAGTAGGAGTTAGAGGAGTAAGAGCTGAATATAAAGGGCCTTATAGGCCATGTTAAGGATTTAGTCTCACATAAAAGTAAGAATTTATTTAGGCATTTTAAGTTTAAAAGAACATGATATTATTTGTGTATAGAAAAAAATTTTCTTTGGTTGCTGAGAAATTATTCTGGGAAAAAAACAGGGAGGTTTTGCAAAAAGACCAGTTCAAAAGTGACTGTAGTAGTCCTGGGTGGGTTGTTTGAGGCACAGATGAAGTGAGTTTATATGAGGAATATTAAGAACATGAGATCAATAGAAATTGGTGAAGTACACAAACTGGTAAATATAGAAATCGATTTAATTTGGTGACATGTTGGGTGTGGTGGATAAGAACACTGACTCTCAAATTTCTGACTTATATAAGTACATCAATAGTTGCATCATTCAGTGAAATAGAGAAAACTATAGAGGGCCAGATTTGGATTGGAAATTGTGATATCAATGAGGAATGTAGTGACTTTGAAGTATCTCTGAATCAACAAGTGAAGATGTTAAGATACCTGAATACATGACTCTGTAGCCCAGAGGAGAGATTTAGGCTGGAGACAGAAAGTCATGAGTCATTGAAGCTACTTCTCTTCCCTCATTCATTCAATTCAGACATTGCTGAATGTCTATAATGTGTCAGGTACTGTATTAAAGAGAGTGGACAGCTCCTTCTTCCAAGAACAATGCCTCCCTATATCCTACAGAGTTAAGTCCAAATATTTTATACTGGTAATATTCAGGTTACTTCACAGTCTGTCCCCAGCTTACACTGCCTCTTTTATGGGTAAACTCTCAAGTTCCCAAATTTTCCAAGTCGGTCAAACCAGTCTACCTGCTCTCCTCCCAGCTAGAATGACGAGTTCCTGCCTCTACAACACTTTGCCCATAAAATACTCTTTCTTTCCTCTACTTTCCAACACAGGATGCCTTCCTTTCTTCCTTGTACCTATGGGAAATCCCTGAGGAGATGGGTCAGTTTCAGTTCTTCTTTTTCAACAAATCCTTCCAAGAGTTGAGTGTGAAGATGACTTAATTTCCACAACCATAAAATTCACAAATGTATTTTCAATGGGAAGTCCTCCCAATAGTTTAATTTGAACATACTTGGTAAATACAACATTCCTTAGCAGCTAGATATACAGAAGGGTAGTAGACACTGTTTCAAATGTTAAGCTGAATGTGAAATGGGAATTAGAGCTTCCTCCAAAGATAAATTTATCCTTTTGTCTTTCTTATCCTCTATCTAGAGAGTCTCCATTTTTATTAAAGTTCTCAGAACTAAAAATTTTTCTTTCATCTCCCCAGATCTTTCCTCCTTTTTTGGTGGGAGTAAGAAGTGTTCTAGAAAATTATAGCATTAAAAGAGTTTGCTTTCATTTTTCAAAAAATGGTGCCACCATTTGTAACACAATGTCTCATAACTCCTATTTGAGTTTCCAGATTTTATAATAATAAAATCTGTGTATTACTTTATTAATGTGCTTTGTATGATTTTGAATATGTATATTCAAATGGGAAATAAAAAGCAATATATGCTCAATCTTGGTACAAATTATGTAACATAGATTACAAACCCCAAGTTGGTTGACAAAAGCCATAAAGTATAAAGCCTGAGAAGTCTATAAAGCCTGTGTGGCCAAAGGCATCTCCATAGTAAATAAAGTAAATAAAATACAACAGTTAAATGCAAACTGCACACTCACAATTATAGAAGGAAACTATACAACAGGAATGACAAGCTAATATCATGGGTTTGCACCTGGAAAAAGTCTTCACACAGCAGTACTTTTCAAGTACTTTACACACCAGTATTTTGCCAACTTAACACAAAGGGGAATAATTTTACTCCTAAAATTTATGTACCAATTAAACAAAATATAGCTAGATCAACATAAAATCATTTTGAACAACTAGGAAATGGATCTGAGAAATAAGAAAACAATCTGCACAACTGGAGGGAAAGAACATGGCAGATGCAAGATTTAGAGACCTGAATTGGGGGAGAGAAAAACAGAGGTGCCAGGAAGGCGAGGGAAGTCAGGGAGAGAAATGGAGTGAAGTCAGGAAGAGAGAGAGCAGGAGAGAGAGCAGAGTGAAAAATTTACACAATATGTTGGGATGAGAGGACCCCCTGGGTCCCATTGGAGAAATGGCTCTCCTTCCTGGAGTATATTTGGAAGACAGTATTTTGTCTCTCCAAGGACAAAAGGTTGCTGGGAGCCACTGAGCGCTGTTCAGCAGCACAGGACAGAGGTGCACACAGAGGGCGGATAACCTGGTCACAGCTTCTCACTGTGCTGTCACAACAGACTTCAGCCACCCTGCATGTGTGCAGTGAGACTGCTTTTCTGGGACAGAATGGTGTCAGGTGCACCCAGAGGCTCTCTTCAGGGGGAAGGAAGCATGTCCATGTTTGTTGGGCCCTTTAAAATTTGGAATTTTGAATCCTAGCCACTGGCCACAGATAAAACACAAGAGAACTGTGGGACCAGGCCAGCCAATGGCCAGGTACAGACAGGATGAGGGCAGCAATCTTACAAAAGCCTAGGACACAGACAAAGATATTATTTGCTTTTCTGTGAGGGCCTCCTGAATACTGGTGGCCATGAGTTCCCTTCCCCAAGGACAAGAGGGTGAGGTGATGCCATCTTCCCTACCCCACCAACCAGCACAGTGGTACCTCAGAGAGAAACAGTGTTTCTAGTAGAGGCTCGACTTACTTACACCAAATCCCACATCTCCTATACCCAGAAGGGGCATCTCTGTAAGAGCAGGTCTGACTGTAAGCCAGCATAGCAGGCCTGGGCCTCTTGCTCAGAAGACCAACACAGGCCCTCCTACATGTACCGGGCCTGCTGATCACAGAGTGCTCCAAAGCATCACCTTCAGTTCTGGTGGAAATAGAGCCAGGCAGGCTGGCTGGCTGGCTTGCTTGCTTTTATTTTTTTTTCCTTCTTTATTTTTTTTTCCCCCTTTGGTATAAGGCTTATAGTTTTTCATGTTTGTTGGTTGTTTTTTTTTCAATTTCTCATTTTTGGGGTCAGTCTTCTTTTTTCTTTTCTTTTCCTTTTCTTTTTTTTTTTTTTTTTTTTTTTTTTCTTTCTTATACTTTGGAATTAGGCTTATAGTTTTTGGTTTAGTTGTTTTCTTTTTTGTTTCTTTTCCTTTTCTCTTTTCTCGGTCAGATTTTGTTTTGTTTTGTTTTGTCTTGTTTTTAAATCCAGGTTTTCTCAACAAACAAATCAAAGCAAACCTATTTAAAGGTCCAAGCCCACTCTCCACCCCTCCCATGCAAACAAGGAGGAACTCTGTAGAGGACTGACCTGTGGGAAAGAGCAGCCAAAACACAACAGTGCACACAGCATACATTAGAAACACTTCCTGAATCATTAGGCCCTAGACAGTGTACAACCCTTCTTAATATAGTATTACTCTCAGGAGCAGGAAGCATAATAAGCTTTCATAGTATGCAAAAGACAGAAACCAGAAACTAGACATAATGATAAGACAGGGGAATTCTCCCCAAAAGAAAGATCAAGAAGAAATCACAGCCACAGATTTAGATTTAGCAATATATCTGAATAAGAATTTAGAATGACATATTTACCCTAAAGATACAAATGTAGCGATCCAAAGGGGCATGTGCACCCGAATGTTTACAGCAGCAATGTCCACAATAGCCAAACTATGGAAAGAACTTAGATGTCCATCAACAGATGAATGGATAAAGAAAATGTGGTATGTATGTGTGTGTGTATATATATATATATATATATATATATATATATACATGTATACATATAACAGAAGACTATGCAGCCATCAACAGAAATGAAATCTTGCCATTTGAGACGACGTGGATGGAACTAGAGAGTATTATGCTTAGTAAAATAAGTCAATCAGAGAAAGACTACTATCATATGATCTCCCTGATATGAGAAAGTGGAGATGCAATGTGGAGGGTTTGGGGAGTAGGAAAAGAATAAATGAAACAAGATGGGATCAGGAGGGAGACAAACTATAAAAGACTCTTAATCTCACAAAACAAACTGAGGGTTGCGAGGGGAGGGGGGTAGGGAGAGGGTGGTGGGGTTATGGACATTGGGGAGGGTATGTGCTATGGTGAGTGCTGTGAAGTGTGTAAACCTGGCAATTCACAGACCTGTACCCCTGGAGCTAATAATACATTATATGTTAATTTAAAAAAATAATTTATAATGACAGTCATAAGAATATCAGCTGGGCTTGAAAGAAACATAGAAAACACCAGAGAAACCCTGGCTGCAGAGATAAAAGACCTGAAAACTAGTCTGGCTGAAATAAAAAATGTTAAAACTGAGATGCAAAACTAGCTAGATGTAATCACAATAAGGTTGGAAGAAGCAGAGTATCAAATAGGTGATATAGAAGATAAAATTATGGAAATAATGAAGCTGAAAAGAAGACAGAAAGGAAACGATTAGATCATGAATACAGACTTAGGGAACTCAGAGATTCCACAAAGCATAATAATATCCATACCATAGGAAAAAGAAGAAAAGAGGGGAAAGGGGGTAGAAGGTTTATTTGAACAAATTATAGCTGAAAACTTCCCTAATCTGGGGAAGCAAACAGGCATTCAAGTCCAAAAGGCACAAAGAACTTCCTTCAAAATCAATAAAAACAGGTCAATACCAAAACATATCATAGTGAAACTTGCAAAATACAAAGATAAAGGGAATCCTGAAAGCAGCTAGGGACAACAGCCCTTAACCTACAAGGGTAGACACAAGGTTAGCAGCAGACCTATACCCAGAACCATGACAAACCAGAAAAGAGTGGCATTATATATTCAATGTGCTAAATGGGAAAAATATGCAGCCAAGAATACTTTATCCAGCAGGGCTGTCATTCAGAATAGGAGAGATAAAAAGTTTCCAAGACAAGCAAAACCTAAAAGAGTTCATGAACACTAAACCAGCTCTGCAAAAAATACTAAAGGGGATCCTTTGAGCAGGGAAAAGAGACCAAAAGCAACAAAGACTAGAAAGGAACTGAATCAATATACAGGAAAAGCAAATTTACAGGTAATGCAATGGCACTAAATTAATATCTATCAATAATTACTCTGAATGTCAATGGAATAAATGCTCCAATCAAAAGACACAGGGTAGAAAAATGGATTAAAAAAAAAAAAAGAAAAACACCTGCCGATATGCTGCTTACAAGAAACTCATTTTAGTCCCAAAGACACCCCCAGATTGAAAGTTGGGGGGTGGCCAACTGGGTGGCTCAGTGGGTTAAGCCTCTGCCTTTGGCTCAGGTCATGATATCAGGGTCCTGGGATCAAGTCCCACACTGGGCTTTCTGCTCAGTGGGAGCCTGCTTCCCCCTCTCTCCCTGCCTGCCTCTCTGCCTACTTGTGATATCCTTCTGTCAAATAAATAAAATCTTTAAAAAAAAAAAAAAAGAAAGCAAGGGAGTATGGAGAACCATCTAACATGTTAATGGACATTAAAAGAAAGCTGGAGTAGCCACACTTATATCAAACAAACTAGATTTGAAACTAAAGACTAACAAGAGATGAAGAAGGACACTATGTCATAATAAAGGGGTCTATCTAACAAGATTTAATAACTGTAAATATTTATGCCCCCAACTTGGAAGCAGCCAAATATATAAATCAATTAACAACAAACTTAAAAGAAATGCATGGGTAATAATACAATAGTAGGACTTTAACACCCCACTCATAGCAACGGACAGATCATCTAAGCAGAAAATCAATAAGGAAACAACGGCACTGAATAACACACTGGACCAGAGGGACTTAACAGATATATTCAGAACATTTCATCCTAGAGCAGCAAAGTATACATTCTTGTTGACTGCACATGGAACATTCTCCAGAATAGATCACATCCTGGGTCACAAATCAGGTCTCAATCAGTACCAAAAGACTGGGGTTATTCCCTGCATATTTTCAGACCACAATGCTATGAAACCTGAAGTCAACCACAAGAAAAAAAATTGGAAAGAGCACAAATACATACAGGTTAAAGAACATCCTACAAACAATGAATGGGTCAACCAGGAAATGAAAATGAAAAAATAAATTAAAAAAAATACATCAAAACAAGTGAAAATGAAAACACAACAGTCCAAAACCTTTGGGACACAGCAAAGGCAATTATAAGAGGGAAGTATATAGCAACACAGGCCTACCTCCAGCAGCAAGAGAAGTCTCAAATACACAACCTAATCTTACATTTAAAGCAGTTGGGAAGGGGCGCCTGGGTGGCTCAGTGGGTTAAGCCTCTGCCTTCAGCTCAGGTCATGGTCTCAGAGTCCTGGGATCGAGCCCCGCATTGGGCTCTCTGCTCGGCAGGGAGCCTGCTTCCCTTCCTCTCTCTCTCTGCCTGCCTCTCTGCCTACTTGTGATCTGTCTGTCAAATAAAGCAGTTGGGAAAAGAACAGCAAATAAAGCCTAAAATAGCAGAAGAAGGGATATAATTAATATTAGAGCAGAAATAAATGATACAGAAATTTAAAAAAAAAAACAGTAGAACAGATCAACAAAACTAGGAGCTGAATTCTTTGAAAGAATTAACAAAAGTGATACACCTCTAGCCAGACTTATCAAAAACAAAAGAAAAAGGACTCAAATAAATAAAATGATGAAAGAAAGAGGAGACATCACAACCTACAGTACAGAAATAAAATTATAAGAAACAATCTGAGCAATTATATTCCAACAAATTGGGCTATTTGGAAGAAATGTTAAATTCCTAGAAACAAATAAACTACTGAAACTGATACCAGAAGAAATAGAAAATTTGAAAAGACATCCATAACCAGCAAATAAATTGAATCAGTAATCAAAAATCTCCCAAGAAAAGAGTTCAGGGCTGGATGGTTTCCCAGGGGAATCCTACCAAACATTTAAAGAAGAATTAATACCTATTCTCCTGAAGCCCTTGCCCAAAACAGAAAAGAAAGGAAAACTTCCAAACCCACTATGAGGCCAGCAGTACCTTGATCCCAAAACCAGACAAAGACCCCAAAGGAGAATTACGGACCAATATCCCTGATGAACATGGATGCAAAAATTCTCAAAAAAATATTAGCTAATTGAATCCAATAGTATATCAAAAGGTTTATTCACTATGATCAAGTGGGATTTATTCCTGGGTTGTAGGGGTGGTTCAATATTTGCAAATCAATCAATATGATATACCACATATTCATAAAAGAAAGGAAAAGAATGATATGATTATCTCAACATATACAGAAAAGCATTTCACAAAATACAGCATCCTTTCTTGATAAAAACCCTCAAGAAAGTAGGGATGGAAGGAACACACCTCAACATCATAAAGGTCATATACAAAAGACCCACAGCCAATATATCCTCAATAGGGAAAAACAGCTTTTCACCTAAGGTCAGGAACACAACAGGGATGTCTACTCTCACCACTGTTGTTCAATATAGCAGTGTAAGTCCTAGCCTCAGCAACCAGCCAACAAAAAGAAATAAAGGGCATCCAAATTGGCAAGGAAGAAGTCAGATTTTCTCTACTGACGATGACATGATACTCTCTATAGAAAACCCCGAAGACTCCACCAAAAAATTTCTAGAATTCATACATGAGTTCAGCAAAGTCACAGAATATAAAATCAACTTACAGAAATCTGTTGCATTTCTATACACCAATAATGAAGCAACAGAAAGAGAAATCAAGGAATCGATCTCATTTACAATTGCACCCAAAACCATAGGTTTTGGAATAAACCTAGGAATAAATCCAACCAAAGAGGTAAAGGATCTGTACACTGAAAATTATAGAACACTTATGAAAGAAGTTGAAGAAGACATAAAGAAATGGGAAAACATTCCATGCTCATGGATTGGAAAAACAAATATTGTTAAAATGTCTATACTACCCAAAGCAATCTATACATTCAATGCAATACCTATCAAAATAACACTAGCATTTTTCACAGAGCTAGGACAAACAATTCTAAAATCTGTATGGAACCAGAAAAGACCCTGAATAGTCAAAGTAATGCTGAAAAAACAAAGCAAAGCAGGAGGCATTGTAATTCCAGACTTCAAGGTACATTACAAAGCTGTGATCATCAAGACAGTATGGTACTGGCACAAAAACAGATACACAGAACAATGGAACAGAATAGAAAACCCAGAAATGGACTCAGAACTTTATTGTTAACAAAGCAGGAAAGAATATCCAATGGGGGGAAAAAAAAGTATTCTCAGGTGTTAGGAAAACTGAATAGCACCATGAAGATGAAACCGGACCAATTCCTTATACCATACACAAAAATAAATTCAAAATGGATGAAATACCTAAATGTAGGAAAGGAAACCATTAAAATCCCAGAGGAGAAAGCAGGAAGCAACCTCTTCGATCTTGGCCACAGCAACTTCTTACTAGACACATCTCTGGAAGCAAAGGAAGCAAAAGCGAAAATGAACTATTGGGACCTCATCAAAACAAAAAGCTTCTGCACAGTGAGGAAAACAATCAACAAAACTAAAAGGCAAACAATGGAAGGGGGAAGATATTTATAAATGACATATCAGATAAAGGGTCAGCATCCAAAATCTATAAAGAACTTATCAACCTCAACACCCAAAAAACAAATAATCTAGTTAAGAAATGGGCAGAGCACATGAATAGAAACTTTTCCAAAGCAGACACCCAAATGACTAATAGACACATGAAAAGATGTCAAACATCACTCTTATCAGGGAAATACAATTGAAAACCACAAAGAGATAGCACCTCACACCCGTCAGAATGGCTAAAATTAACAACTCAGGAAGTAACAGGTGTTGGTGAGGACACGGAGAAAGGGGGAACACTTTTGCATTTCTGGTAGGAATACAAACTGGTGCAGCCACTCTGAAAAACAGTATGGAGTTTCCTTAAAAAGTTAAAACTAGAACTACCCTATGTTCGAGCAATGGCACTACTAGGCATTTATCCATATGATACAGAAATACTGATTCAAAGGGACACATGCACCCCAATGCTTATAGGAACACTATCAACAATAGCCAAATTATGGAAAGAGCCCAAATGTCCATCAACTGATGGATGAATAAAGAAGATGTGATTTATATGTATATATACAGTAATTTTCTGGTGTGTATGCCTGTGTGTGTATGTGTGGACACATATATACCACACTGTTCCATTGATCTGTGTGTCTGTTTTGTGCCAGTACCATACTGTCTTCCCTCATATATATATAGAGGGAATGGAATATATATATATCTATCCACATATATATATATATTCATTCTTTTTGATCACCAAGCCATAATTGCATTACATATATATAAAATATATGTCATAATAAAGGGGTCTAACAAGATTTAATAACTATAAATATTAATATTTACAATAGTAAATAGTAAAATATTATAATAGATAGTATACTATATAATAATATAGTAAAATATACTAAAATAAACAGTATAATAGTAAAATATTACAATAATGTAATACAGTATATTATAAATATATATATATATGTAATGCAATTATGGCTTGGTGATCAAAAAGAATCAAATCCTGTCATTTGCAACAATGTGAATGGAACTAAAGTGTATGATGCTAAACAAAGTAAGTCAGAGAATGACAAATATCATATGATTTCACTCTTACGTGGAATTTAAGAAATAAAACAGACGACCATAAAGGAAGGGAAGGAAAAATAATAAATAAAATAAAATAAATAATAAAATAAAATTAAAAAAGAGAGGGAGGCAAACCATAAGAGATTCTTAAATATAGAGAACAAACTGAGGGTTGATGGAAGGAAGGTTGGTGAGGGGATGGATTAAACTGGTGATGGGCATTAAAGAACGTATTTGTTGGGATGAGCAGTGGGTATTGTATGTGGGTGATGAATCACTGGATTCTGCTCCTGAAACCACTGTAGTACTGTATGTTAACTAACTTGAATTTAAGTTTAAAAAAATACTAATACAGCCATGCCACAATGTATAGGAAAGGAAGAAAAGGAAACATATTTCTCTCCAGAAAAAGATTCAGATCCACTCATCACAAGGGTTAACAAGTCAACTTCCAATGTAATTACGAAAGGCCTCTTTGGGTGATTGCTCACAGAACACAGTGATCTTTCCACGATTATATGCTGCCTCCACCCACACAGAAAAGCTTCAGGGAACTTTTAAATGGAGGTCTTGCTTACTGAAACTCCCTTGAACAAGGAATAATCAGGTGTAAAGACTGTATTAGAAAGAGAATAGCGAGCCTTGCCTATGAGAAACAAGGAAGCATAAAAGGGGATATTTGAGCTGAGTCTTCAAAGACAGTAGGAGTTCACCAAGCCAAAAAGAACTTTCTTGGTAGAGGGGATAACATGTGGAAGACAGAGGTATGAAAGAGGGTACAAAGCTGTGAGTATAAGAGCAAAGGACAATAGGAAGGGAAGACACGAGATATCAGGAACACTCGTTAAGAACTATGAAAATCAAAAAATCAATCCATCAATCAATCAATAAAGGTTAAAAAAAAGAACTATGAAAATCATTTTAGGAGGTTTGTATTTTATCCCATGGGAGGTAAAGAATTATTCGATGTTTTTTAAATAAGGTGAATGGAATGCCCAATATGTATTTTAGAACAAAGCTGGGACCTATGTACTATAAACTTTTTTTTTTTTCTGTATTGGGAGAAATAAGAATTTTTAGACTGTGGGCCTGTGGGAGGATGTTAAGAAATGCGCAGAGAGATGTGGGTGGGAGAGAAATCCGACGGTCTCAAGAGCAGTGCTGCTCAGTTGCTCCTCTGCAGTACAATAGACTTGTAAGGTTTATACTGAGTCTGAGTCCCCTGTCCCAGGACTGAGGAATGCCAGCTATGCAAAGGAGTTCAGCCATCTTCCAGCAGGAAGGACAGGCAAATTTGTATCAGGACCGCAAGAAGCACAGAGGCCTGGAGTAAGGCACTGGTTACATTCATCAGAACTAGTGTTCCATCAGCTGTATGGTATGTATAATGACAGCTAACATGTGCTGACAGTATGTGTTAGGTACTGTTTTCAGTGTTTGAGTGCATTAATTCATTTATCCCTCATAACAACCCGATAAGTAGGTACTATCATCAATCCCATTTTATAGATAAGCTGATTGAGGCACATAAAAGTTAGGAAATTTGCCTAAAGTCTCAGAACTAGTAAATAAAGGAGCTAGCATCCCAAACTAGGCCATCCTGGCCCTGGAAGCAGCACGCAAATGACACTACAAAAACGAGTTTTAAGCGTGTTAGCCAGCTCAAGCTTATATAACAAAATAACATAGACTAGGTGGCTTAAACAACATTTATTTCTCACAGTTTTAGGGACAGGTAAGTTCAAGATCAAAGCGCCAGCTGATCTGGTGTCTGGTAAGAGCCCCCTTCCTGGCTTGCAGATAGTCACCTTCCGGTTATAAGGTTATAAGATAAGCCCCCTTCCTGGCTTGCAGATAGCCACCTTCATATGGCAGAAGGAAAAGGAGTTCCAAAATCTTCCTATTTAGTGTCCTTCCTATATAGTGTCCTTATTCTTAAGGACACTAACCCTATCATAGAGGACCCACCTTCATGTTCTCATTTAAATCTAATTAACTGCAAATACCACCACATTGAGGGTTAGGGCTTCAACATGTGAAGTCAGGCTTGGGGGCTGGGTGGAGAAACAACACATTCAGTCTATAATAGCCAGCATGTTCTTCTCTCAGAAGGAAAAGATCACAAGTTCACTCTCCATGACAGGTTGTACTCAATATATGACATCTTAATACTAAAGAAGGATGAGGACAGAGTAACATATAGAAGGTAACAAGAGCAGACTGACCAGAAGAAAGTGGACCAAACTCTCATCCTCCCAGACATAAATATACATTCTGTGGAAGGGTCAGCACTGCCTAACTTTCCCAGTAGAGTGGAACTCCCAGGCTCTTTTCTGAAAAAATCGAGAGTCTTTGAAGAGAATTGGTTGAGGAGACATATGGTATCATGAAAACAAGCATGGGGAGCAGTATTAGACACAATGCCAAAGAAATGTCCGGAAAGAGCAGGAATGATCTGGTCAGGTGATAGCTGAGTTAAGCCTTACAGGCTACATTGAAGTTACCCATGCAAAGGACATGGAAAGGCATTCCAGTTTCAGGATATGAGGAAGAGAATGGGCTAGGCATAGGCAGACAAAAAAAAAAAAAAAAAAAAAGGCAGACTTATATGTTCAAAGACAATAGGCCAATAAACTAATTTCTAATGTCTTCTAAAGCCTCCATTGTTCAAATCTGTGTTTTGGACACCATCTCTCTAATTCATAAAACTGTTTTTTTAGCATGAATTATGTCCTCATAAATCCTCTTTTTTGTTTCCCTTGGGAGAACAGATAGATATCTTGATGCACATGTATGTATACTTTTGTCCTTAACTTTTTGTAATGTAAATCTATAAAATAAGTAATGATATTGTATCAGATGCAATTCAGGATGAGCCTAGATGTGGTTGGTTCCTGGGATGAGACATAAAATAGATTATTAAATCCCTAATAAATAATCTGATCTGTGTCATTCTTCCCATCCCTTAAAGTAATTGACTCTAAAAGGTAAACAGCAAGAGAAGGTACAGCAAGAGAAACCAGAAAAAAATTATTTGGTTTTGTGCTATCTGAAGCTTACACTCTGCATTCTCAGAGATGCCTTAGTAAAATGTAAACTGTTAGGACTAAGTGGTTTTAGCTGGTGATAATTAAAACTCGAGAGAAGAAGGAGAGAGACCGTGGGGCAGGGGCAGTTGGAGAGAGCTTCATCACCCTCCTGGAAGAAGCTGGTTTTCTACTCCATTTGCCTCCAACCACCGCGACCTCTCACCTCACTCATCTGTCTCCACCTACCCCACCCCGCTTCTCCATCATCAATGAGGAGCTGGTGGTTCAGCAAAATTAATCCAACCCCTCTTTTGTACCTGCTATGCTGTTTGTGCTAACTTCTTGCCATAAATATAAACTTGAGCTCTCCTTCATTCAACAAGTATTACTGATTTAAGATATACCAGGAACAGGTAGTTGCTGATGATATAGAAATAAAATTAGTCTCCTATCACAGATTTTACATTCTAGTGGGTAATATTAACAAATGAATGGAGCGGTAAGAGTTGTAAAGTTAGAAATATAGGATACCACAGGAGCATGTATAACATTGAAGACCCAGGGCAGGCTAGGATAGGGTAGGGGTTGGGATGGGATAGTGATTGTTCCAAGAAGAGGGAGGAAGTATACAAAGTCACAAAGAGGACAGAAAACACCATCCAAACAAGGAACTGAAAAATAACCTAATGTAACCAGAACATTCAGTGGAAAAGTTGTTGGTGGTAAGAAATGTCTCAGACATAATAAGTTTGAGATGCATGTGCAACGTTAAGTGGAAACGTCCAGTAGACTGGGGCATATATGTCCCTGATACCCAGAAGAAAGGTCAGGTTTAGACACAGCTTTCTCATTTCTCCAGTAGCATTTTTCTTCTTCACAATACTCTTAAAAAAAATAGTAGTCTGAAGTCAATGAGAATACTTGGTGGTTTTTTAAAAGAATTGCCAATAATGTGTAGGAAGTTTGAGGTTAGAGGCACAAAATTACATTTTTCCTGCTGTTGTATTATCTTGCTTGGAAGGCCTTCTTTTATTGGTGGCCTACTCTACAATCAATTGAAACCTGAATGAGGGTTCATCCATTGTCTGGGCAAGTAGCTACAAACTTAGTTCTTTATGTTAACACAGGCTTTTCTTTTCTTTGTTGAAAATTCTTTGTCATCATTTTCTAACTATAATTGCTATTTACCCATTGATCTGAAAAACAGGATCCAGTCTAAGATTAATGCTAGAAAGTTAACATTCTCTAGATTTAAACTCTGTAGCACAAAATTATAAATAAATTGTTTTACATATATATATAGAGAGAGAGAGAGAGAGAGAGAGAGAGAATTTTCATGTCTCACATCAATCACAGTGAAAACAAGCATATACATTTTAAATATTATGACAAGCAAAAAAGTTAGACTAAAAAAGAAGTACTTCTATTTTCTTTCCAAATCAGAGTCAAGCTCTATCCAGTCTCCTTTGTCATGTTAGAACCCACCTGCCTGTTTGCAAAGATTTTCTCATGTCTTCCCCAAGTCTCAGTACCTTGAAGTACAAATGATACCACTAACAATTACATTTTTAACTACATCTCACTCATCCCAAAAACTCTCCACTATTTTCCCACTGGACCAAGTTTCGAGAATTGTATCTTCTTCCTCTTGTGAGCTCCAATCTTTACCTAGTTTTATCTTTTGGCATGGTGTCCCAGACTTCTACAGAAGTATTCTTTTGATATGAAGCTACTTCACCTTTTAAAAGCTGGGTATACAGTCATATACAAATAACAATCCAATGAAAACAATTACAGAGATTTAAACTATGATTTTTTAATCTTATTTATAAATTATTAATTAAAACAGTGAAGCCCTTTTCAAAGGGAAGAAAAATATAAAGACTGAGTAAAGTTGGTGAAATAAAGGTACTCATTGATAAGCCATCGTTTATTGATTTAATATTCACTAAGAAATATTCACTTCTCTTCATAAGATTTTCACACCTTACATTTTATTCTTTCCACTCTGTGATATCTCTGTGATACCTCGCAATTGCAACTAAGCTGTCCTTAGATGGTGGTGCCACCTGGTGGCTAATTTACACATCGGCTAAAAGCCATTTCTCAAAGTTCTTTATGTCAGGCAGCAACATTTCTATATTTCCCTTTCCTATTCTTTTCCAATTCTTGCCCTGTTATTTCATATAAATCTATCTTCCTCTTCCTACACTCTCTGATCTCTGTTCAATTTGTGAGAAAAATAACAAACACACCTGCCGAATTGTAGCAAATAAGCATTAGAAAATATCAGTCATATATCAGTATCCAAAAAAAAAAAAAAAAAACCATGAGATGGAAGACATGAAGAAATAGTAACAGAAGTTTAACCAGGCATTTCCATCTACTATCTCATCATTCCCTAATTTACTAAATTTACTCAAGTACCGAAATGTAAAACCAAAAAAACTTTCGTGAAGTACTAGGATGGCAGCACGTTGCTTTCTCATTATAAAGCAGCATAAATGCAGCTAAGTCAGATATGGGAGGATTTGGAATTTTGCAGACTAATCAAAGTTTAACTGCCACTTCTAACACTGTTTCCTTTAGGAATTACATTCGGAATTCAAATAGTTTTGAATTATGACATTTTATGTAGGTGCTTCCTATAAATCCAATTGGTACATTATTTTAAAAAGAGTAAATTATTTCCAAAGATACCCAAACAAATATAGCTCAAAGACTGGTCTGTAGAATGGGCATAATAAAACTTGGTTTATACAGGAAGAATTAGAAAAAATATTTTAAAGTAGCTAACACAGTATATGATAAATATACTAAGTGTTCAATCTATTCTAACAGGTGAACTGATAAGTTACATGTTCATCTTGGGAATCATTATCCTGCCAGTAGTTAAAAACATAAAAATCACAACTAACATTCCTAGTAAGAAAATAAAATGATTGCCGTAAGTGATCTCTGAGTTTACATCTAGCTCTAAAAATACCCTACAGTTCTGTAATGCTCAGAATCTCTGTCACAACTGCATACAACTCACAGAAACCATTTAATCATCTAATATTGTCTACAATTTCAGGGCACAAAATAAAACTTTTTCCCAAACTCATCATTTATAGATTTGTTTTTCTATTAGGCAGATAGTAGAAAAATAGTCCTTTTATCAATTGAATTCATATATAATGAGTTTTGGTCCTTCTTGAAGTTTGAAACATCTTATATGATGTTTGAATATCCACATAATAAGGATTATATAGGCAGTCATATAGGACACAGGAAAATGTTTAAAAGTTGAATCTCTGAAAATCAAAAAATAGACATGTAAGGGATTCCATCCCCTTTTAATAAAATATTATAAAATCCCTAATCATGGTTCTTGCAAGCAGACAAAAATCTTAGAAGAGAGACAGTAGAAAGCAAAGGTGATCTGAAAGAAGCTGCCAGCAAAGAGCCCAATAGCCAACAATCTGTTATCCAGGAAACAGGTAGTTAAGGGAGGTATCCCTTCTCCTGTTTCTCCCCAGAGACAGACATTAGGAGCCCCTGAATTATTAAGTATTTATTGTCCTTACCATCCATCCTTAGCCACCCTTTATTCAAGGATACACAAGGACCTGGAGCAGGAGTAGGAAATGGGTCTGTGGCTCCCTACCCTGAAACGCAGTTGCCATGGGAAGGAGCCAAGTCCAGGTACGTGTGGGTCTAAGGACTCTGCTACTGAAAGGAAGGTCCCTCATATGAAAATTCAAAATCCTCATTAGTCAGATGATGTTTCTCCAAATTCAACATCCAAAAGACCATTTAGGAGAGTTCATGTAAAATGTGAAAATATGGGCTCACCACTTTGAGTAATTGAGAGTCTCTTTCCCCTTACTGGAAAATTAGTTGAATCCTTAATTCCTGTGGTTCTTGATTCCACTTTGTTGGGTTACCTCATTGGAAACCTGTGGCAAGAGCCTCTCATATCCAGTTGGTTGAGGCCCTATCTAGCACTAGTATCCTGCATGTCCTAGGAGCTTAAGGTTGTCTAAGGGCTTGGCTTGACCTGGATAGGCTAACCCAGTATCCCTTCCATGTGGGCTATACTGCTAGAAAACAATTCCCTTTATTTTGGGACACTCCAGTTAAAGGAAATTCCTTCCAGCCACCATATTCTACAAAGGATGACTCAGGAACTGCCCTTGTCAGGAGGGCCCTTCACCCAGTTATACAATCTATCTGTATAGCCCTCACCCACACAGATCACTGTGCAACTTCTCTAAAGACAATTTTGTAAAATAAACATTCTTTTTTTTTTTTTTTTTAAGAGGGAGGATGAGAGAATGGGAGAGGCAGAGAGAGGGAGAGAGAATTTAAAGCAGGCTCCACACCCAGGGTGGAGCCCAATACAGAGTTCAATCTCCAACCCTGAGATCATGACCTGAGCAGAAATCAAGAGTCAGAAGCTTAACCAACTGAGCCACCCAGGTGCCCCCACAATAAATACTCTTAATGGTAGGACTGTTGGGGAAGGAGGGTACAAACAAAGTATCTAGAATTGACTGAAACAATGACCTCAAATCCAGTAAAAATGGAAGAATTCTTCCCTATCCTGCAATCAATGGTAAGCCACGTCTGGAAGGTTATTCAAGGTACTTGAAAAGACACAGGTGGGCTGAGACCTCCTGGATCCATGAAGACTATAAGGTCCTTACTGGACCCTTCATATGCAGATAAACAATCACAGGGGATTCCAGGATGGACAACGAGTATACTATGATGGTAAAATCACATAAACTCTTTCACAATATGAAAGCAGAAATTTTAAAGACCATGAAAATCACAATTCCAGAATGGAAAAAGGACCCATCCTTGAGAAGATTAAGTTACCAAGAGCTGTAGATCCTCCCTTCATCCCATAGCATGGAGCACATCTACATATTTATTGAGCATCTTCCTCCCTGATCCTGAAACCTGTATCCCAGAAAAGAAGAAAATGTCTGGCCTCTATTGTAAACCATTTGATTCCCTTTTGGTGTACCTCTGCTAAACTCATAGTTAAGAGCACTGACCAAAGAAAACAGTTACTGCATACATGGAACCAAGGACTAAAGATAGGAACTCTGAGTTGAAAGATTCAGATTCTCAAAGACAGTACTGACAATGTTGCTAACCTCTATAAATAATCTCAGGCTGTCACATGGAAACATTTTTTACTAAAAGAACCTATCACAATAGAATAAAGGCCATCAATTCAAGTATTTCTTATGACTGTTACTTTTTTTTAAAGATTTTATTTATTCATTTGACAGAGAGAGAGAGAGAGATCACAAGTAGGCAGAGAGGCAGGCAGAAGGGGAGGGAGAAGCAGGCTCCCTGCTGAGCAGAGAGCTCAATGCAGGGCTCGATCCCAGAACCCTGGGATCATGACCTGAGCCAAAGGCAGAAGCTTAACCCACTGAGCCACCCAGACGCCCCATGACAGTTACTTTTAAATTAGATTTACATTATATGATATTTGCTAGAAAGTAAATCCACAAAGGCAGGAATCCTTGTCTATTTTGTTTGGTAATAGCTTCCCATATGCTAGACACTGTATAGTTTTCATTTATTAAGCCTTATTATGTCTCAGGAAAACTGGTATTAGAAATAGAAAAAATCACAGAAAACCTACCACCCAGTCTTGTGAGGGTTCATGTAAGAAACATGAATTATTCAATAAATCTTTATATTTAAAAAAAATTACAAATATCTATATAACTTAAGTAGAAGCAAAAGAGATATTCAGAGGATTAACTATTTGCTAGATATTTATTGTTAAAATGTGAACTGCATTTACTCATTGAAATAAAAAAGATCAAGCAAGATGAAGCAGATGCACACAAGTTACATTTAAATTTTCTCACAAAAATTACCCTGCTGTTCTATAACAATAAGCAATTATAATCACCCACAGACACATACAATCTTTCAAATGCATTCTACTAATGAATTCTTAAAGGAACACAGTAAAACTAGTCAAGTTCCCATATCATCTGGCTACACCAAATCAATTTCATACTTATCTCATTAACCTCAATTTCAATTCCTAGAAATCTCAAAGCTCAGGGTACATCAGAACACCCAGAGGATTTGATAGAACACAGATTACTAGGTGCCATTCCAGAGATTTGATTCAGTATGTCCTGATTGGGGATCAATAATTTGCATCTGTAGTAAATTCTGGTTGGACCACCAGCTCCAAGGACCACACTCGGAGAACCTCTACCTAGAATATTAATTTCTTAGCACATAGTCATTTTCAAAGTCTCAGAGCCTAGTAAGTCATCCTTAGGCCTATGTATTTGATTTTATGAATAGCATGTCACATGTGAAAGAGGCTAAAATCAGCTTATTTATGTATGCTTTAGATAAAACTGATCTTCCCAAAGTGTCTTTTGCTAAAATAAATTCTTCAAAGAACTTCATTTCTATCCTTTTTTAAAGCATATTTGAATTGAGATAAATTCCTCCTAACATATGGTACGTTATCTTGAGTTTTGAGATCTTTCAAATGCTTACTCTAGGTCTTTTTGAAGTCATGTAATCTCAGTACAGCTAAATATTTTCACCTTAAGGACTCAGAGGAAATTTTATTTTAGGACATCAACTACTCTAAAAAATTGTAGAGCAAATTGACTTTAGCTTCTTTATAGAGAACTTCATGTAATATATCTGTTTCTTAGAAGAATATTTCCATCTTTAAACCAAAACAATACAAAGCAAAAATGTTAAAGACCCAATACAAGTAGTCATTTATGGGGGCTATGAAGTATTCATAAATTTTTAAAAAAGCACTTTTAAACAATAAAACTTATTTGAATGTTTTGTTATTACTCAAGACTCTCACTTCTGAAATATTTAACAAGTTTGTATGGAGGCCAAACAGAAACACGGAATTGCCCATCCCAACTCACTGCAGAATCTTCCCTGAGGAGAGGTCTGTCTGACCTATCTTACAGGAGGAAATACGTTACTGAAAGTCACCAAGCTATTTTTTGTTCCCCATAGTCAGAAACCCCAGACTCTGTAATTTTGTAGATCTCATTCTGTAAGATGATCATTCTTATATTATGATGAATGCTCTGATTCATTTCCAGGATATATCACTGTTTATTTCTCTAAGGTATCTTTTAAACCACCAAGTACCCCTGAATGACTATGAATGACTCCAGTAACTCCCAAGACAATATTCATCTCAAAAATTGCCATTTATTTTTTTTATATTTTATTTATTTATTTGTCAGAGAGAGAGAGAGCAAAAACAGGGGGAGCATCAGGTAGATCAGGCAGAGAGAGAACAGGCTACCTGCCCAGCAAGGAGCCTGATGTGGGACTTGATCCCAGGACCCCAGGATCATGACCTGAGCCAAAGGCAGAAGCTTAACTGAACCACCCAAGGTGTCTTACCATTTGTGTTTATGTAAAAATCAATTTTATCAGCTATTTATAACCTGAGCTCCCAGCTACACATTCACCATTCAAAAGTTTACCTAATTATTAAATCAACAGAAAGAATAAGAGACAAAATTGGCCCAATTAGAGTGATCTTTGTGATAAAGTGGCCAGTGAGTTATTTGATCTATCTGCTTATGGAGGTCATTTCAAAAAGCATTAAATGATTTAGTCTACAGTATATTCTTTTTTTTTTTTTAAAGATTTTATCTACTTGGTATATAGAGAGATCACAAGTAGGCAGAGAGGCAGGCAGAGAGAGAGCAGGGGAAGCAGGCTCCCTGCCGAGCAGACAGCCCAATGTGGGTCTCGATCCGAGGACCCTGAGATCATGACCTGGGCTGAAGGCAGAGGCTTAACCCACTGAGCCACCCAGGCACCCCAAGTCTACAGTATATTCTTAACAAGTTTCAAACTTAATGAACTAGAGCATTAACTAGACATACTAATTTAAAAAATTACTTAAAACACCTTTGAATAGCCATAAAAAGGAAGTCAGGTTAAATGCCCAAATTATATCATCCAATGGTTCTCAATCTTGACCACATGTTGAAATTATCTGTGAAGATCTAAAAAATACTGAATATTTGTACTGAATTGATTTATGAGTGACTGAAATGGGATTCTGATATGCAACAAGAACCACTAACCTAGTTGAGAAAATTAACCAGAGGATACTTAAAGTCAATCAAAATCTTCTATTTTCCTTAAATATCAAAATGAATAATTTTTCCTAAAGATTTCTCCAATTGGATTAAATTGGTTTATGGACAAAATAACAACATAATTTATTCTCCAAACTAAGACACTTCTGAAAGTGAAAGAGGTTACCATCTGTGATTGGCCCAAGACAATAAGGGTAAACCAGGACCATCACAGGCAAAATAGTGGATCATAAGGTCACTCTACTTACAGAAGAGTTACTGAATTTTTTTAAACCACATAATTTGTATTTGGGATTCTTTATATTCTGTACAGTTATATATGCCAGGAAATTCTAAGGTTTTTAATGACAGACACAGTTCAAATAACACTTAAAGGTTAACATTCAGATTCTCAACCCACTGGATAAATGCGTATTTGCTTAGGATCATGTGTAAAGAGAAGATTTTAAGGCTAAGTTAAGATTTGCTGGGAGAACAAACTAAAATAGTAGAGATAATACTTTAAATATCATTAATTTTCTGTGCCAACCCCATTTCAGTGGATAATCACATGCAATAATGCTGACTCTCAAAAATGTAGATTAAAATAATTCATTTCTGTTTTTAATTAAAATTTCAAAAGTAGGAACTAATAATATAATGCGTGTCAGAGCTGCATGTGTGCAGCATCAAAGATAAGAAGGGGACTGCAACCAGGGTTTGCTTCTTGAGTTCCCTGAAAATTCACAAGGAAAGCAGAGAGAATGGAAGCTGGAGGCTGCCACACAGGCACATGATGACATATAAAACAGCTCTTTTGTTGGCTGAGTTACGAGAAGCCATTCCCTTGGTCCTCTGATCACTCAAGGTCACCAGCAACATTGTCCATGTACACCCAGTGTGACAGCCTCTGCTTCCTCTGTGAGATCTGACAGACACATCAACTTTGGGGTATTTTTCATAATAATCTCTAATATCAGATCTCACTGCTAACCGGGCTTGGAGATGATAGGGAAAATGTCTTGCTCTCACAGAGACTTAAATGAAAGGACCATAAGTACCTGGAAAAAAGAATCAGAAACAAGACACTGCTCTATAAATAAATCTCATCAGATCTCTAGATAAGACCGACTTACTATTCCTCCATGCCCTTCTTGAATTTCTGATGTACCCAATGAATAAATGCCTGTTCCCTTATTTTACAAAAAGTGTGACATGAGGGTTATTAGGATGCATTTCTCTGTATAAATTATGGGTATCTCTAACCCAAGGCAAATCTCACTTTATAAAAGGTTTACCCATGTGCACCAGAAATGCTGCCATTTATTATAGTACACTATAACTATGAGATTGAGTTTCACGGAAGAATCTGTCCATAGCCAGAAATTGAAACAACAGATTTTAAGAGTATTTCAGGTGACAGAGAATAGCCTAATCTTAAAAAGACAAAATCTCATACAGAAATGGATAATGGATAATTTTTTTTATCAAGCATCTTTCCTTAAGCTCCCTGGTACAATTTAAACCAACCACTTTTATCCCAAACTTTGTGAAAATTGAGAATATTAACTATCAATCAAAAAGTGTATAGCCATCAAAATTATCCTTTAAGAAAGTGAAATGTAAATATTAAGGTACAAAAACTAAGTTATCACCAGCAAACTTAAAAAAGAAATACTAAAAGGTATTATTTAGAGAAAGTAAATCCCAGATGGAAGTGCAAAGATTCAGACTAATTAATAACAACAAAAAAGGTAAATACAATGGATAAATTGAGAGGAGAATCAATGGAGTTAAAGCGTACTAAGATCCTTGCATTGTCCATGAAGTGGTAAAAGCACAAATTTAAATCAAACTTTAAATCAAAGATTCACATTATAATATCTATATTTCCAAGTAAAAGAAAAGTAAAAGGTGTATAACTAACTAGTAAGAAAAAATAAAGTTATAAAAAAATACTTAAGACAAAGGGAGGCACAAAAAAGTTAAAATGAATTTAGCATAAAATGATACAAATAGAAAATACATAGTAAGATAATAAATTTAAACCCAAGTATATAAGTGATTACAATAAATGTAAAGGGCTAAAAAAAAATGTCATATTACATGGAGTCTGCCTGTCCCTTTCCTCCTCCCTCGACCCCTCCTCCACTTGCATTCTATCTAAAATAAATACAGTCTTAAAAAAAAAAAGACATTGTATTCAAAAGGAAAAAACCATTATTCACAAATGATATAGTTGTAGACATAGAATATACAAAGAATCTACAGATAAATTAGAGTTAAAATAAATAAGATTGGGGCACCTGGGTGGCTCAGTGGGTTAAGCCGCTGCCTTCGGCTCAGGTCATGATCTCAGGGTCCTGGGATCGAGCCCCACATCGGGCTCTCTGCTCAGCGGGGAGCCTGCTTCCTCCTCTCTCTCTCTGCCTGCCTCTCTGCCTACTTGTGATCTCTGTCTGTCGAATAAATAAATAAAATCTTAAAAAAAAAATAATAAATAAATAAATAAATAAATAAGATTGCCAAATACAAAGTAAAAATACAAAAATCAATGTTTATATATATTAATTACAATCATTATATGAATTTTTTTAAAGACACAATTTGCCATAATATCAAAGAAAATCAAATGCCTAGGAATCAATTTAACAAATGACATATGAGACTGGTAAACAAAGAAACTAAATTATATTGGGCGAAATTAAGGAAACTCAAAATAAATTGATTGATATACTATGTTCATAATCAGCATTGTTAGAATGCCAATTCTCTCAGAATTCATCCATACATTCAGTAAAATCCCATTCCAAATCCTTACAGTTTATTTTGTGGAAACTGACAAGTTGATTTTAAAATCATATAGAAAATTGGTCAAAGTAACCAAGAAACTCTGGACATGGGAGAACTGACTCTACCAGATGGCATGAATAACTTGTTAAACTATACTAATTAAGACAGGGAGAAATGGTGCAGCTTAGACCTATAGAACAGAATACAGTAGAAAAAGTAATTCAAAGTAACTATAGAAAAACAGATCCATACTTATGTGGACACTTGAATGGCATAAAATAGAATACTTACAGCAGTAAGGTAAAGGAACAACTTTTTAAAAAATTACGCAAGATTAAAAAAAATTATGCAAGATTAATTGACCATCCTTATAGGAAAAAAATGCAATTTGATCCCTTTGTCACACTTTACGGAAAAAATTCAGTTTCCAGTGAATTGAAGATCTAAATGTAAAAAGTAAATAATGAAGCTACTAAAAGTAATAGATTACTAGTACAGTCCATGACTTTTGGGTACAGAAAGATTTTTTAAACATGTCACAAAAAGCACTAACAATAAAAGGAAATTTGCAAAATTGTACTACATTAAAATTAAGAATTTCTACTCAAAAAAACACACAGAAAAGTACAAAGTCAAGTTACAGGGAATGATATCTGTAAAACATAAAACTGATAAAAGAAAATTGAAAACCAGAAAGAAATCTGACCAGGTACTTCACAAAGATGAAAATCTAACTGGCTATAAACTTTTTGATCTTATTTACTTAGTATTTCCATTAAATTTAAAAAGATCATAGCTATTACCAATTGAGGCATTTGCAAAAAACCGTTTAGATCCAATATTCGTATATTAAGTAAAAGTATCAGAGAACCTGATATTTATGGCATCATGTTTTAAAGAAGTTTAATTCAAAACAAATGGCCCATAAACCTTTGAAAATCAGCTTAACTGTCATGGTTAATTTTGCGCTTCAACTTGACTGGCCACAGGATTTCCAAATTAAACATTAATTCTGGGGCACCTGAGTGGCTCAGTGGGTTAAGCCTCTGCCTTCGGCTCAGGTCATGATCTCAGGGTCCTGGGATCAAGTCCCGCATCAGGCTCTCTGCTCAGCAGGGAGCCTGCTTCCTTCCCCCTCTCTCTCTGCCTGCCTCTCTGCCTACTTGTGATTTTTCTCTCTGTGTGTCAAATAAATAAATAAAATTTAAAAAAAAACATTAATTCTGGGCATGACTGTGAGAGTGTTCTTGGATGAGGTTAATATTTGAATTAGTGGGCTCACTAGATTGCTCTCCCCAATATGGGTGGGCATAATTCAATCCCTTGAGGGTCTGAATAGAAAAGATGGAGGAATGAAGAATCTGCTCTTTTTTCCTCCTCTTTGCTTTAGCTAAACATCTCATCTCACCTCCTCTGACCTTTGGCCTGGGATTTATACTACAAACTCTTCTGGTTCTCAGACCTTCTGATTCAGATTGAATTATACCATTGGCTTTCCTGGTATAGTTTACAGATGGCAGATTGTGGGATTCAGCCTCTACAATTACATGAGCCAATTCTTCATAATACATAAATACAAATAAATAATATATATATATTCATACACAGTAAGTATATTTAGACATATCATATTTCAATATAAGTATATTGTTTTATAAATACAAATATTAAATATATGTGTTGTGTATATTATATATAAATATGAAATTTCATATATATATATATAATTTCATCATATTTGCCCCACTGATTCTGTTTCTCTGGAGAACCCTGACTAATACATTAACCTTACTAGTTATCAAGAGAATGCAAATTAAAACAACAAAATCTACACATTCACAGAATGTCTGAAATTTAAGACTATCAATCTCAAATTCAGAATTTGGAGCAATGGATACTCCAAATCCATGTACAAAAATGCTCATATCATAACAGCAGTATATTTAATAGCCCCAAACTAAAACCAACCCTAATGTCTATTAACAGTATAATCCGTGCATAACTGTTTTTCATTTTTTCCTGAAACTTAAGAATATCGAAAGGACAGGGTTGTGCAACTTTCATCTTGACTTGTCTTAAGAACAGGGCCCAAATTTTTGTTTTAATGTAACAGCCTTTTTTCCCCATTCTCACAGCACTTCTGCCAGAACTTATACCTTTGCAAATGCAGCAAATGTTATCTTAGAAATTAACTCACTGCTTACCTTCCAAATCCAGCTTCTGAAAACAGTATAACATAATGCTAAGTAGCTAAAGACACAGACTTAGAAAAGTACAGCTACCCAATAAGCACATGTCTACCTTTGATATCCAAGGCCTCTGAGTTCCCAAATTGCCCTAAGGAAACCGTGGTGACAGTGGATGTTTTTCTGTTGAATAAATATGCAATCATAATTCCATTTCAGTCCTCTATACATTTTTATTTCCATTATGTCTATTACCTGGTAACCATGGAAGCATATATCTCAGAGACACTGTAGGAAAAACAGATCTGCAACATACACTTTGAAACACAGTACAAATAATGCCACTTTCTTTCTTCTTCTACTTTTTTTTTGGTGCCACCTTCAATAACAATTATACTTGGATTCTTTTTAACAGATTTTAAGTGATTGCTTTGTAATTGTATGCCCAAGAAAAAGCATTTTTCCTATAGTCAAGCACCAAGTAGTAGAGTGTTGATACTGAGTTCATATATCATAAATGATTATAAGGTTATTAATGATCACCCAGGAGTGCCTGGGTGGCTCAATCGATTTAGCAGCTGCCTTCAGCTCAGGTCATAATCCTGGGATTGAGCCCTGCATCGGGCTCCCGGCTCAGCAGAGAGCTTGTTTCTCCTCTCCCTCTGCCTGCCATTCTGCCTGCTTGTGCTCTCTAACTCTCTCAAATAAATAGATAAAAATCTTTAGAAAAAAAAAATAAATAAAGATCATCCAATATATGTCTCTGGAAGCATCTTTGATATTAATCATTTGTGCAAAACAAAATATTTATTATGCATAAGGTTCTCCGGAAGGATTCACAAAACCCTGTTAATGATGGTTGCCTCTGAGAGGGGCATTTTGAAAGAAAAGCAAAGACTTATTTTTATTCTCTTTTGTACTGAGTTGTATTTCCTATTTTAAAAAGAATTGAAAATAATTAAGTCCACACCTATTTAGAACTTCATTTTAAACTTAAAAAAATAATAAAATATCTTTGTATTCCCCCATAGCCCTTTCAAACACTATCCCCTCCCCACACATACACACATACAACAGCCTATAAGATTTCCTAATAAATATATATTGGCACTGAGACTAATTTTCAAAGGGGCAGAAAGGACAATCAAATACTCGCCATACCACCTTCCCTTCCAGAGCCTCTTTAGATATTATCTCCTCTTAGGCACTCAAAACATGAAAATTAGAACTTACATCCCTTTTCCTAGACAGGAAGGCCACCAAATACCCTCTCTGCCCAAAACTGGCTAACCTTAGGGACTCCAGGAGGTATTAAACCATTTCCCCATTAAAGGGGAGTTGCTATCATATTCTCCTAAGGACACTCAGAGTGACTCTGTGGCACCTATAATCTAGGGAGGAAAACTGTGACACCCCTGATTTGTGGCCAGCCTTTCACTTCTTACCCTGGAGGTGGTAGGATTTAGTCAACTGGAGGACCATAGCCATTGCACCACACGCTTCCCAGTTTAAGCTAATATTCCCAGTCATGGAGCATTGGATCTCAGTCTCCTTTCTTCTCTACCCAGATTAGTGGAACACATCAACCTAGCAAAGTGTTACTACTTGCAATACTCAAAGTAAGCTATGTCATCCAATCTACCACCAATAAAACTACCAGATTCACTCTACTTGCATATTCTGTTTCTCACTTTTCAATTGGTTTTGAATTGGGATAAAGAAGAGAGGTACCATTTATTGAAATATATCAAAAACACTACCAAAAATATTATCATATTAAATGTATCCATTGATTACAAAACACATGCTAATTTCAGAAACATTAAAATGGCTGAAAGTGAGGTTCTTTGAATTAAGGAAACAAAATGTATCCTTATAACCCAATAGTTCAAACTCACTCCTCCCTCAATTGTTGAATTCCTAATTCTGGCATCCCTTATATTACCTGAAACCTATCCATGGCAGAAAGCATGTTTGGTAACTAATTAGTAGTAAACTATATTTCATTATCTTAAATGGGAAAAATAATAATGCATCCCCAACCCATCCATAAAACCTTCACAAATCACCCTAAATATCAGTAAATCATATTTTTAAAGTAGGCTCCATGCCCAGTGTGGGCCTTGAACTCACAGCCTTGAGATTATGAGTTGCATGCTATACCAACTGAGCCAGACAGGTACTCCTTAGTAAATCATTCTTAAATTCCTATATAATAATGCATCAAGTATTTTTGCATAACATAAAAATGTTCAATACACCAATAACCTGATCATTAAAACCCAAAAAATCTATCAAGTACCTACACAAGTAGGTTTGTTTGTAAATAGTACACATAGATAATAGACAGCATCAGGGAAGAATTCCCTCTTCACTATAAGAAACAGTTTTTTTTTAATGTAAATAACAATAAAAATAATGTATTAAAGGAATAAAAATGATATCTAAATTGAACCCCAGGTTAGTAGTCCCAGGCACCCCACAGAAGAAAACAGGAGGCTGATGAAAAGATGAACATTCAAAGATTATATGACAGATTTAAACAAGGGAGCCAAAACACAGAATCCTATTGAGAGAACATTGAAGATGGGACCACGACCCACCCACATCTTCTCTCTCTCCCTTCTTCCTTCTTTCCTTCCTAAAAACCAAGATTGGGGAGAGGGATTAGCATCTGTAGAATTCATTATACCCCAGGCACATTACAGTAATTCCTCATACTATCCCTATAATATAGAAATGATTGTCCCCATTCTGCAAATAAAAATACTGAGACTCAGAGAGTCCAAGTTAACTGCCCATGAGCCAGATCACAACAAAATCAGTAAGTAACAGAGCAGTGATCCAAGTCCTGACTTAAAAGCTCCAGATTTTCCCATGAACTTTACCATTTCAGTAGCTCAGACCAAACACCTCCTGGTAATCACTGACTCTCTTTGACAATTCACCTCTGATCTGTCAGCATATCTTGTTGGCTCTACCTCTAAATATATTCAAACACAACCAGTTCCCAATATCTTGCTACAACCACCATGATCCAATCCATCATTATCTCTCCTAAATGATTACTGGAAAGCCTGGTTTCTCTGTTCTTGCCCTTGTCCCCTATAGTCTGTTTTTAACACATCAACTAAAGTGACCCTCTTATAGCCTAAGTCAGGTTACATCTCTCTTCTACTCAAAACACTTCAAGGGTTCCCCAAAGTCATGCCCAGAGAGGCCTATAAGACCTTGCCTTTTGCGTATTACCCTCTGACTTACTGCCACTCTCCCTCATTTGATCCATTCTACCACTCTAAACATGTGAAGTTAATGCCTACATTAAAGTCACTGCAGTAGTTATGCCTTCTGCCTTCTACACTCCTCCATCAGATATCCATATGATTCCTTCCCTCTTCAAGATTTCACTATGTTTCACTTTCTCAATGAGGTCCACCTGAAATCATAGTACCACTTCCCCCACGATATCCCTGATCTCCTTTACTCTACTATATTTTCCCATGCCACTTACCCTCTAATATAGTATAGAAATGTGTCATGCATACTGTTTGCTGTCTCCCCCAACACCACCTCCCCAGCTGAAACAAAAACCTCATGAGGTAAGGAAGGTTTTTTATTCACCTATGTACCAGGAGCTTAGAACAGTAGCTGGTACATTGTAGATGATCGATAAATATTTGCTATCATACTAAACACTGACTCCAGGCTATCCACTACCACGTCAATGGTTATTTCTTCACCTTTTAAAATATCTTTGGGTCATATCATTTATTGGGAATCTGATAAAACTATGGATTCTCTCCCCAGGAAAACATACATTCTCGGGAATGTATATATGTATGCACATTTTAAAAATTCCGATATATAGTTTCAGTGGATCTCTGGACTTCCTAACGAACATCTACGGATGTCATGGATGTCTCCATTTAGGTCATGGAGACCTAAATCCACAAGGATATATCCTACTTAGTTTTCACTGATAGACCATGTGGGATACAATGAATGAAGTAAGAGTTTCTACACTAGAAAGCAAGTCCTCAAAACCCCAGATGTCCCTCATTCTGGCAATTCAAAGCTCCTACTCCCAGGGGCTTCCAGGAAGATGGCTTTGTGGAAGGCGAGGCTGAGAATAAGACTGCTAGGACCAGAGCAGTATGTACTCAGAAAGAGCAGCCTAGGTGGCTCTTCTTCCCTTGCTCCTGTCAGACTGACCATGCCTCCATCCCTCGCCAAACTCTACCCTGGAGTGCATTAAAGTTAGATCAGGAAGCAGGAGCTGGCCTCCCATAGGGTGGGAAAGGTCCACAAGTAGCTTTTGGGTATATAGCGGTAGATGGAAAGGTACCACCAAGTAGAGGCAGTTGGAAGAGCAATATATTCCAGTAGCCTCCCACCTGGGGCAATCATTCTCAGTTATTCATTCATTTATATGTGAGTGTAACTACTTCAGAGACTCCTTCAACAAAAATAAAAAAAAAATGTTTAAGGGCTTTGCATTTCTTTTTAGGAAAAAAAAAAGTCTATAAATACATAATCAAAATCAATCAAAATTATAAAGCACTAAGAAATGGAAAATCTTTATTAGAACATAAAAGATGTTTTAGAGAAAACAAATGGTCTCAATTTTCTTTGCAGCAATATTTATAAATAGTAGGATATTAATTGAAAAATTATCATACTGAACAGACTGACTCTACCTGGAATATTTGGCTTTTGGTGTTCTACTTGCTCTCCTTCAACAGAAAGCAAGCTCAGGTAAATAGTAGCAGGAGCAGAGATGAGAGGGAGTAGAGGTGTCATTCCAGAAATCAGGAAGCAAGCACAAAATTCAGTGTAACCAGGCTCCCTTTCGAGCTATTACCATAGCTGTGAGAGAGTAATGAAACTGAATAATTGTTTTAAATGACTATGTAAAGGGAATAAAGGGACAATGTAAAGAGAAGAGGTCTGGAAAAGTCCACTAACATGGAAGAATCAGCATGTGTCAAGTAAGAAGGAAGTGCAGCTACAGCAAACACACAAAGCAGGGAGAAGCATCCATTGAAAAATGTTGATTTCATTTGCTGGAATTTCAAAAACACTGCATGTGTTGCAGTCAAGGTTGCCAGGTAAACAGTGTGGATTCTTCTCAGGACCAAATGTATAAAATATATGCTGGAAAAATCCTCACAGACTAAAGAGAAAAAAAAAAAAAAAGCTACATACTTTTTGCACCGATTCAATAATAATGTGACAGACACACCGAACCAGCCCTCTATCCCCTATGGATGGCCCTGAACTCTACCTACCTTGAAACGCATACTGCAATAGCATTTGTTAGGCACAAAAACATCTGCTCTTGAGAAGCACCCCATGTTTACACAGGTGTTTCATGTCCACAATCTCACTGGGCCTCAGCCTGTGACTTGGTGACACAGTTGCAAGATAAGGTTGCTGAGCTCATAGCATGACTTTCCCAGATCACACAGCTTGAACTTCAGGTCATATAGCTCATTGGATCATGACTACTGCCTCCAAAGTAAACAGGCAGAGAAATTCACTAATGCCATATGCTATAATCTCTACTTCAGAGCTCCAAACTTGGAGCCCTAGTGAAATCTGGGCAGGGACAGGATGTCTCAGTGGTTCCAAGATGTTTTCTGGAGAAGCTTCAACTCAATGGACCCACCTAGGCACTGCTTGCTTCATGTCCTAAGACCCTTGGGAAGTACTCCAGATCTCCGAGGCTAAGGAAGTAGCTATAAGTTCAGAATGTCTTTAAGAGCAGGTTATAAATGCCCTAAAAAGCTCAGGAGAATCCAGTCAGAGCTATCCTGACCCCTTACTGCTCCCTACATCCTCATGGACTTGGAATCCTACTCTCTTAAGGGTTAAACATCATCACTTCCTGTGTTTCCTTTTCCTTCTCCAACATCTCTGCCCATCCTTAATTTTCAGTCTCTACTTAAAACTCCTTCCACACAGCTCTCCTGTTAAACTGAAATCTGACCACCTAAATCTTCCATCTGCTGTTGTACAAAATAAATCTAAGTGCCTTCATATGAGAGTAGCTAAGATACATAAACAGAGCTACCAGGCCCATCACTAGTTGATAAAGAATAAGACAAATGTCCTTAATTAAATCTCAGACTAAGCAAAATATTGTTAGCAAAGTAACATTAGATTCACAGCTTGCAGTATCAATTATAACCATAGCTACAAACATAGATAAAGTACTCTCCTCAAAGTTCTTTTCAACTTACCCTGTGGCTCTAGTTGACTATCAGTCTTAGCCTTAGATTAAGCTTGCCACCACTTTGGGCTGCAACCCCCAACAATCTTGAATCCCGGGAAGACCCAAGCCAGTTCCCACAGATTAACACCCTAAGACACAGAATGATGAACTAAGCCCTTCCTGTCATTAGTCCACAGCCCTTGTTGCATATTAAAATCACCTAAGGTGCTTTTTGAAAAAACCCTCATGCTAGGGTCCCACCCAAGATGATCTGAAACAGAATATGGGGTCAAGGGAAAGGGAATATTGGTAGGTTTTTAACTCTTCACATAACTCTAATATGTAGCCAGAGTTGACAATTATTATATTTAAATCACTGGTTCTCAGACATTAAGATGCATAAGAATCACCTTTAAAATGGAACCTGTAGCTCGCAAATCCCAGAGAATCGGATTCCTTGAGGTTGGGGTGGAAACCAAAGGCTCAGATGTTTCTGAACAAGGGAGTTCTTTGAAGCATACCTTAAGAAACTGCGCCCCAGGTTTTAGATAAGTGGTTTCTAAAATATGGTCCCTAAACCATTAGCATTAACATCAGCATCACCTAGAAATCCATTAGAAATATAAACTCTAGCATGAGAGACTGTGGACTCAGAGAAACAAACTGAGGGCTTTGAAGGGGAGGGGAGTGGGGGGTTGGGTGAGCCTGGTGGTAGGTATTAAGGAAAGCACGTATTACATTGAGCACTGGGTGTGGTGCATAAACAATGAATCTTGGAACACTGAAAAAAATAAAATTAAGATGTTAAACTTGAAAAAAAAAGAAAAAGAATCTCTTGGTCCTCCACCCCAGACATACCAAAATGAAACTGTGAACAATCAGTGTTTCAACAGTCTTCGAGGTGATGCTAATGCCCACTCAAGTAGGACAAGCTTTGATCCAGATGACTGAGTTTGTCAATTAGAGAAGAGAGGATCCCAGTGAAGTAAAGTGGTCCCATTAGCACACCCAGGGTTTTGCATCATGCCATAGAGGAAGAGTAGCCTTTGGAAACAACCTAAACATTTTTGAGTACCTGTCAAAAAGCTGTTCTAAGCCAAAACCCACTAAACAAGGTAAATTTTCCACTAAAATACAACCAAAAGTTTGTTAAAATGATCAAGACAAGCTTAAGATAAAAATTAAAGGACAGAGGCACCTGGGTGGCTCAGTGGGTTAAGCCTCTGCCTTCAGCTCAGGTCATGATCTCAGGGTCGTGGGATCAAGCCCTGCATTGCGCTCTCTGCTCAGCAGGGAGCCTGCTTCCCGCCCCCTCTCTCCTTGCCTCTCTGCCTACTTGTGAGCTCTGTCAAATAAATAAATAAAATCTTAAAAAAAAAAAAACTAAAGGACAACAAAATATTTACTATCAAACAAAACTCTAATGGCAAACCCTCAGGCTGATTTTCCTGAGAATTTCTTATTCTGGATATAAACATCTACAGAGCTACTAGGAAAACCTGCTCCTCCTCAGAATTCCCAGAGAAATCACAAAAACATTCATATATCATTGTGCTGGTCATGAGGCATTTTCACATTCTATGTTTGGTATTATCCACTACCTTCCTCATATATATATTAAAATATTGGGTCTTAAAAACTCTTTAAAAGCTTCATAATGTATAAACTTATCAAATCACTATGCTGAACATCTGAAACTACTGTATTATGTGTCAACTATACTTCAATTAAAAAAAAAAAAAGTTAAATAATTGACATGGTTACCTAGCTAATAAGAGACAGAACCAGAACTTGAATCCATATTTTAGAAGCCAAGTCCAGAGCCCCCTTCTCCACCCCGTACTGATTCCTCTGATCTACTCTGGATCCTTGCCCCAGGGCAGATGACTGGGGGATCCCTGGGGCAGTTCTGGGTGAACTCTACATGAAAGTCCTCAACAGCACACAGGCTTGGGGTCAGTGGGACAATGGAGATGGGTGGCAAGGGTAGGAGTGATTATGGTCTACTTTTATAAAAAGTTATCCAGACGTGATTAGAATAAATATTCTTAATTATATCCACCATTACACTGTCATAGATAATGTAAGTGTCATTCATATTTAATGCCAAAAATTTGTTATTAATTGCTGTTCTTAGTTGTAGTTTTACTTTTTCAGTTTTGTCCATAGCCTAGTATTAGATTAATCTTTATTCAAGAAATTTAAGTAAGCTGCTGAGAGGGGAAGTCTTAGAAGCCTGCTCAGGGACTAGAAGAGTCCAACCACAGATTTAGTATTTGCTTCAGATAATCCTTAAGTAGATAAGTGCATTAAGAAAATATATCCAAGAAATCTTTAATAATTCTATGAAACCCTCCATTTATAATTTATTTCCTCAGCTTTCTGTGCAGAAAACATGACAACATTGGATATAGAACATCATGTATATATTATACAATCATTTGCATTAGAAATGGATAAAAATAAAAATATATATTTGTATTTACTTGTACATACAGAAAGGAGCTGTGGAAAGATGCATAAGAAACTGATATTCCTGGTTTTCTGACTGTGGGGCTGGGAAAAGAAGGCTGAACACAGAGCCCAGGGCAGAGGGTGACTTCATTGCATAAGTTTTTATATATTTTTATTTTGAAACAATTTTAGTGTTTCACATATTCAAATATAATTTTAAAGAATCATGTGGGTTATTTTTTAAATTGAAAGCTATGTTATACCTTGAGATTTTCAACCAAATAAAATTCCACATGAACTCAGGAATTAGATTTTCTTAGACTAACTATAAGAGACATCTAAATTAGTCAAGTCCTAATTAAGAAATCCTAGGACAGCAGAGTAGTTAGACAAGGAGTGGCACAGGTGACGCATTTGGGAACTTGAAGAGGCCAGGATATCACCTCCACTAGTCTGTGTCTGCTGATTTATAAAAGAATTTAAATTCCATCCACTGAGGATCCAAATGCACCACAGTAGGGGACTGGCTTAAACCCTTCTCTTTTATCCATATAAATAAGCACACAGGATAGAAGGAGAAAGACAGTGGAGGAGCAGGAAACCAAGATATCATTAGGTCCCAGGAGATCAGCTAGATAGTTGTCAAAGCATTCTGAACACCTACAGACTCAACAGGAGAGAGAAGAACAGCAGCAATTCTAGGAAGAGAAAATTGACCACTTTCTGGAAGGTAGGATGTGCTGAGAAGTGAATCCGGAGAGACGGTAGGATAGACCACGGGGGAAGGGGCCGGCTCCTGGCAAATAAGAGAGCAGCAGAGTACAAAATCAGAACTTTTAGAAGTCTGGTCCATGGAGGTATGTCACTCCAGAGGCTAAGTGGAGGCAGCGCGGGGCAGGGGGCAGGGGGTGGAGCCCTCGTGGCAACAGTGTGGTTTAAGGACCCATGGGGACACAGAAAGACCTGGGGTGTCTGAGTGTGACAGAGCTCCCAGGTATCAGAGCGGGGAAGCCAGCTGCACAGACGGTGATGAGCAGTGGACTCTCCACTCAGGGTTACCTAAAACCATGATCCAAGGCACAGTTGGGCCACTGTACTTCAAGCAGGGACCCACAAGCAACAGATCCAAGGAGACCCCCTCCTTCCTCCTACAGGAGAAGCAGCATGGGAGCGTGCTGCAGGAATCTGCTGGGCTTAGAGACTCCAAACACGGCTGTGCACCAGAGATAGAAATGCTTGGTCACAGGCTGGGTGAGTTCAGAGTGCAGCTGGAGACCTGGGAGATGGGAGGGATTGATGCTTTTCTCTGAGGGCACACTGAGGAGAGGGGACCTGTGCTTGCAGCTCCTATGGGGCCAGAGATTGGGAAATCATAAAACACAGAGCAGAAATCAATGAAATAGAAACAAAAAGAACAACAGAATAGATCAACGATACTAGGAGCTGCTTCTTTGAAAAAATTAATAAGATTGATAAACGCCTGGCCAGACGTATCAAAAAGAAAAGAGAAAGAACCCAAATTATTAAATTAATGAATGAAAGAGGAGACATCACAACCAACACCAAAGAAATACAAACAATTATAAGAACATATTATAAGCAACTATAACCAGAAAATTAGACAATCTGGAAGAAATGGATGCATTGCTAGAGACATATAAACTACCAAAATTGGATCAGAAAGAAACAGAAAACAAGAACAGACTCATAACCAGTAAGGAGATTAAAGAAGTCATCAAAAATCTCCCAACAAACAAGAGCCCAGGACCAGATGGCTTCCCAGGGCAATTCTACCAAACCTTTAAAGAAGAATTAATACCTATTCTCCTGAAACTGTTCCAAAAAATAGAAATGGAAGGAAAATGTCCAAACTCTTTTTATGAGGCCAGCATTACCTTGATCCCAAAGCCTGACAAAGACCCTACCAAAAAGGAGAATTACAGACCAATATCCTTGATGAACACAGATGCAAAAATTCTCACCAAAATACTAGCCAATAAGATCCAACAGTACATTAAAAGGATTATTCACCATGACTCAGTGGGATTTATTCCTGGTCTGCAAGGTTGGTTCAACATCTGCAAATAAATCAATGTGATACAATACATTAATAAAAGAAAGAACAAGAACCATATGATACTCTCAATAGATGCTGAAAAAGCATTTAACAAAGTACAGCATCCTTTCTTGATCAAAACTCTTCACAGGGTACACATTGAGGGTACATACCTCAATATCATAAAAGCCAACTATGAAAAACACAGTGAATATCATTCCAATGGGGAAAAACTGAGAGCTTTTCCCCTAGGTCAGGAACATGGCAGGGATGTCCACTATCACCACTGCTATTCAACATAGTACTAAAAGTTCTAGCCCCAGCAATCAGACAACAAAAAGAAATAAAAGGCATCCAAATCGGCAAAGAAGAAGTCAAACTCTCACTCTTTGCAGATGATATGATACTTTATGTGGAAAACCCCAAAGACTCCACTCCAAAACTGCTAGAACTCATGCAGAAATTCAGTAAAGTTTTAGGATATAAAATCCATGCACAGATATCAGTGGCATTTCTATACACCAACATCAAGTCAGAAGAAAGAGAAATTAAGGAGTCGATTCCATTTACAAGTGCACCCAAAGCCATAAGATACTTAGGAGTAAACCTAACCAAAGAGGCAAAGTATCTGCACTCAGAAAACTATAAAGTACTCATGAAAGAAATTAAGGAAGACACAAAGAAATGGAAAAATGTTCCATCCTCATAGACTGGAAGAACAAATACTGTGAAAATGTCTATACTACCTAGAACTATCTACACATTGAATGCAATCTTTATCAAAATACCATCAATTTTTTTCAAAGAAATGGAACAAATAATCCTAAAATTTATATGGAAAAGACCCCAAATAGCCAGAGGAATGCTGAAATAGAAAACCAAACTTGGTGGCCATCACAATTCCAGGCTTCAAGCTCTATTACAAAGCTGTAATCATCATGACACTATGGTATTGGCACAAAAGCAGATACACAGATCAATGGAACAGTAGAGAGACCCCAGAAATGGACCTTCTACTCTATGGTCAATTAATCTTCAACCAAGCAGGAAGGAATGTCCAATGGAAAAAAGACAGTCTCTTCAACAAATGGTGTTGGGAAAATTGGACAGCCACATGCAAAAGAACAAAATCGGACCATTTCCTTATACCACACACAAAAATAGACTCAAAATGGTTGAAAGACCTCAATGTGAGACAGGAATCCATCAACATCCTTGAGGAGAACACCAGCAGCAACCTCTTTAACCTTAGTCACAGTAACTTCTTCTTGGAAACATCGCCAAAGGCAAGAGAAGCAAGGGCAAAAAATGAACTATTGGGACTTCATCAAGATCAAAATCTTCTGCACAGCAAAGGAAACAGCCAACAAAACCAAAAGACAACTGACAGAATGGGAGAAGATATTCGCCAATGACATATCAGATAAAGGGCTAGTATCCAAAATCTATAAAGAACTTATCAAACACAACACCCAAAGAACAAATAATCCAATCAAGAAATGGGCTGAAGACATGAACAGTCATTTCAGCAGAGAAGACATCCAAATGGCCAACAGACACATGAAAAAGTGCTCAACATCACTCAGCATCAGAGAAATACAAATCAAAACCACAGTGAGGTACCACCTCCCACCAGTCAGAATGGCTAAAATTAACAAGTCAGGAAATGACAGATGTTGGAGAGGATTGGTAAAAGGGGAACCCTCTTACACTGTTGGTGGGAATGCAAGCTGGTTCAGTCACTCTGGAAAACAGCATGGAGGTTCCTCAAAAAGTTGAAAATACAACTACTTTACAACCCAGCAATCATACTACTGGGTATTTACACTAAAGATACAAATGTAGTGATCTGAAGGAGCACATGCACCCGAATGTTTATAGCAGCAATGTCCACAACAGCCAAACTATGGAAAGAACCTAGATGCCCATCAACAGATGAATGGATAAAGAAGATGCAGTATGTATATATACAGTGGAATACTATGCATCCATCAAAAGAAATGAAATCTTGCCATTTGCAATGACGTGGATGGAACTAGAGGGTATTATGCTGAGTGAAATGGGTCAATCAGAGAAAGACAATTATCATATGATCTCTCTGAATGAGGAATTTGAGAGGCAGAGCCCAGGGTTGTGGGAGGTAGGGAAGGAAAAAAATGAAACAGATGGGATTGGGAGGGAGACAAACCATAAGAGACTCTTAATCTCACAAAATAAACTGAGGGTTGCTGGGCATTTGGGGGTAGAGATAGGGTGATTGGGTTAGGGACATTGGGGAATGTATGTGTATGGTGAGTGCTGTGAAATGTGTAAGCCTGATGATTCACAGACCTGTAACCCTGGGGTAAATAATACATTATATGTTAATAAAAATTATTAAAAAAAAAAACCAACACAAGAAATAACAAGTGTTGGCAAGCATATGGAGAAAATGGAACCCTGGTACACTATTGATGGGAATGCAAACTGGTACTGAAGAGAAAAATTACTAAGAACAGACCCAGGGTTAGCAGGCCCCAGTAGATAGAAAGAGCAAGAGATAACCAGCCCTTTCTACTTCTGTAACCAGACGCCCCCCCCCCGCCACCATCTCCCTGCACTACTCTTACCTCCTAAAGCAGCTCCCTGCCCCCCCCATTTAAACCCACCTACCAGCAGCCAGCATAGCCCTTGAAATCTCACCCCTTACACCCCACTATAAAAACCCTGTGACCCCACCACCTGGGGCCCAGAATTTAGAACATGAAATTCTGGTCCGCCGGCATAAAATAAACCCTAGTTCTCCTAATCCTCTGAGCGTCACTTGGTTTCTCGCCACTCTGATTATTTTCCCCAACAGTATGGCCATTGTGGAAGACAGATTCCTGTTTGGAGGAAGATTCCTCATAGAGCTTCCTGGAAGCTCTTCTATGAGGAAGACTCCTAATAGAGCTACCCTATCATTTGATAATTGTACTACTGGGTACTTATCCCAAAAACACAAAAATACTAATGCAAAGGGATACATGCAACCCTATGTTAATTGCAATATTATTTATAATAGTCAAATTATAGAAGCAGCCCTAATGTTCATTGGTAGGTGAATAAAGAATAGATGGTATATTTATACAATGTAGTATTATTCGGCCATAAAAAAGCCTGGTGGTGGGTATTATGGAGGGCACATATTGCAAGGAATACTGGGTGAGGTGCATAAACACGGAATTTTGGAACATACACACACAAAAATTAAATTAAAAAATAAAGAATTAGGTCTTGCTATTTGCTACGTGAATAGATCTAGAGTGTTTAATGCTATGTGAAACAAGTCGGTCAGAGAAAGACAAATACCATGTGATTTTACTCATCTCTGGAATTTAAGAAACAAAACAAGGGAAAAAGAGAGGCAATCCAAAAAACAGACACTTAACTATAGAGAACAAAGTGACGGTTACTAAAAGTGAGGTGGGTGGGGGAATGGGTGAAGTGAGTGAGGAGGATTAAAGAGTACACTTATGATGAGCCCTAAGTAATGTATAGGATTATTGAATCACTAGATTGCATACCTGAAACTAACATAACCTGGTATGTTAAAGATACTGGAATTAAAATTTAAAGACTTAATAAAAAATTTAAAAAGAAAGAAATATGGAGAAATAGAGTATATTGTCAAAAGACAATACTAAATTTTATCTCTATTATGATTACAGTTATGTAAAAATGTCAAATGCATTTGGACTAGGACGGGAAGGGAATACAAAAAATGACAGTGTTTTCTTATTTGGAATTCTGGGTGTTTTCTCCTATTACGAGATTTCCATTAATGTTATGATTATTAGATCATCTATGCAAATATACAGCTGACATATGATCATTTTAATTTGTATGGTTATTCTACTCTTCATAACAAGTTTGTAGAGCTAAATAATAATATAACAGCTGCTCAATGATTTTGTAAACAATAAGATGCTTTAAAGCAACCAAGGCTGCTCTTCTAAAATGTTTGCTCTATCAATATACTGTGGAAGTAACAACCATATCTATCTGCCCAGATGTCAGAACACATTGCCAGAAAGAGCAGCATCTTCTACAGTAGTTCATGATTATGCTTAAGAGACAAATGGGATTATTACAACTACTTCAGAAATGGGGAAACTGAGGAACAGAAAGATTTCAAGACTTATTCAAAGGCTAACAGACAAGTAAGAATGACTTTACAACTTGCTGATACTTGACTAATAATCTAAATATATTTCAGATTTCTATATCAACTACTCTTAGCTTTTAATACACAGTATAATTTGTCTAAGTAAAAGGAACACTGTAGTATCTTGATTCCTTGATTTCATATCTTATTACACGCCCCTTCTATTTGCTTAGAGATTTTTTTTTTAATTCTCAGATACTAATTAATACATGACAGATGACTTTCAAAGACAACACTAAATAGAATCTTTGATTTCAGGTGCTCAATTTACATGCAAAAGAACAAAACAAATTGAAGTAACTTATACATATCAACTCAATAGAATACTGACTTCTTTTAGGATTACAAGCTACCTAGCTTTAAAAAATGGCCAAAAAAAGAATAAAGTACTAATAAGTATCTGTTCAACACCCAGTACAATTCTAACCCAGAGTTCTTTTACATTACTTGGTCTATTGATTTTAGATTCAAAGAAATGAAAACCAAAGAAGGGGGTACAGCTAATCTACCTTAGAAGCAGCACACATTTAAAAACAACATTGTTCTGACTAGCATTCAGCTCATTCTAACCTTGTCAGTTCATGTATGGAAAAAAGACAATCATAAGATTCCTTCCATACACATACAAGTAATGACAGCTCTGAAAATTCAGAAAGTAACAGTTTCTTTAACCACTACCTAAACTCTAAATAGTTACAGACTTAAGAATGAAAGACATTTTATTCCCTTTTGCATTAAATTGATGGTATCACACTTCAGTCAATAAATATTTCATAGATTCCACATCCTTATTTTTTTTGTGTGTAAGGGTCTAAGTCTTGAGAAATTCTGCAGGGGGTATGTTTTCCAGCAAAGTATTTGAAAATGTTTGGTAATACCATCTATCAATAATTTTCTAAACAATCTGCAAATTCAAGGTCCCAAATTCCAGCCCCTTCTTGATCAAAGCCACAATAATAAATCTTGTTTTACTCTATTCTAACATGGAACTGCAAGTAAATTCCATTTTACCCTTTGGAAGAGAAGCACACACTGGTAACTTTCAGGCTGTATCTAGGCCACCAACCTGTTTTGGTTGGCTCATACAAACTTAAGAATTAAGGAACATAAAAGATCAGTTAAATTCACACAGAAGTCCAGATATTCAGCTTCTCTTGCAAGACTGGAAACTTAGGCAACCCTAGACCTCCATTCCTATGTGGCAACAATTCAGCTGATGGGGAAAAGTGGCTGCCTCCTTTACATATCTCTGAATTTCCAATTGACCACATGGTCCCTGCTAAGTGACTCCTAAATTCTACTGTGTCCCTGACACCAGATCCCTGTTAAACCCCGCTTACTTCATATAATTATGCTATCTGCCTGGCTTCTGTAGGCATTTGAATTTCTGAACTGATAAAAAGTTTTCTATTTTGTGGGTGCCTGGGTGGCTCAGTTGATTAAGCAACTGCCTTCGGCTCAGGTCATGACCCTGGAATCTTAGGACTGAGTCCCACATCGGGCTCCCTGCTCAGCAGGGAGTCTGCTTCTCCCTCTGACCACCTCCCCCCTTCCTCATGCTCTCTCTCATTCTCTCTCAGATGAATAAACAAAATCTTTTTTTAAAAAAAAGTTTTCTATTTTGTTTCATTAGCATATATTCAACATCCACTGAATAAAAGGCTCTTTGGGAGAGTAATTGAGGAATAGCAGGTTATAAGTCCATGACCTCAGTGACCTTAAACTCTAGCAGCAGGGAATGAAATGCACACACAGTGATAGTGCAAGGTACTTAACTTTGAATCCTACATAATGGTCTAAAGCAGAGTTGTTTGATAGAATTATAATGTAAGCCATATATATAATTTTAAATTTTCTAGAAGCCACATTGAAAAGATTTTTTAAGTGAGGTTAACTTAATATGTTTTATGTTTTAAAACTTTTTTCCCATGTTGGTATATTTTATTATTTTTTCGTTTATTATGTTAGTCACTACACAGTACATCTTAGTCTTTGATGTAAGTGTTCTATGATCCATTGTTTGTGAATAACACCCAGTGCTCCATGCAATCCATGCCCTCCTTAATACCTATCACTGGGCTAACCCATTCCCCCTCCCCCCATCCCCTCTAAAACCCTCAGTTTGATTCCTGTAGTCCATAGTCTCTCATGGTTCATCTTCCCCTCTGATTCCCCCCTTCATTTTTCCCTTCCTTCTCCTAATGTCCTCCATGCTATTCCTTATGTTCCACAGATAAGTGAAATCATATGATAATTGACTTTCTCTTCTTGACTTATTTCACTTAGCATAATCTCCTCCAGTTCCATCCATGTTGACATAAAAGTTAGTTATTCATCCCTTCTGATGGCTGAATAATATTCCATTGTATATATGGACCACATCTTCTTTATCCATTCATCTGTTGAGAGGTATCTCAGCTCTTTCCACAGTTTGGTTATTTGTACATTGCTGCTATGAACATTGGGGTGCACGTGGTCCTTCTTTTCACTTCATCTGTATCTTTGGGGTAAATACCCAGTAGTGCAATTGCAGGGTCATAAGGTAGCTCTATTTTGAACTTTCTGAGGAACCTCCACATTGTTTTCCAAAGTGGCTGTACCAACTTGCATTCCTACCAACAGTGTAAGAGAGTTCTTGCTTCACATCTTCTCCAACATCTGTTGTTTCTTGCCTTGTCAATTTTTGCTATTCTAACTGGTATAAGGTGTTATCTCAATGTGGTTTTGATTTGAATTTCCCTCATAGCTAATGATGATGAATAGTTTTTCATGTGTTTGTTAGCCATTTGTATGTCTTCTTTGGAGAAGACCCCATCAAAAAGGAGAATTTCAGACCAGTATCCCTGATGAATATGCATGCCAAAATTTTCAACAAGATCCTAGCTAATAGGATCCAACAGTACATTAAAAGGAATATCCATCAAAACTAGGTGATATTTGCGTTGTGCCCAGGAATTCCTTAACTTGGACGTGAGAGGGAAGGAACCAAGAAGTCAATGCTTTCACTGGGTGCTCTGATGATGACCAGAATGATCAGTCTCTTTCAGAAAAGGAATATATCATCAATTATGGAACTTCCAAAGGTGAAGAAGAAAAAGTTGATGTTTTAGGCAACTTGTTAGATGAAAAAACCAATGAATTACTGTATCACTTTGCCTGTGATATAAAAGAGAAGTAGAATTCTATAACTGAGCTAATTGGATTATCTCCTGAATTCTCACTGGGCAGAATCCTTGACAAAAACCAAAAGGCTATTTTGCATAATGCTGTTAGGCAGAAATTCCCCTTTTTAATAACTGTTAGTAAAAACAGTGAGATTGTTTTAATACCCAATCTTTAATTTAAGGAACTCTGTTACTTGGTATCTGAAGAAGCAGCATTGGACCTTTTAAAATATTTGGATGCAAAGAAAGCAAATTTCAAATTTACCTTTAAACCTGATACAAACAAAGACCACAGAAAAGCAGTCCATCATTTTGTCAACAAAAAGTCTGGAAACCCTGTAGAAACCAAATCTTTCCCTGAACTCAGTTACAATGCCAGTAATCCAAATGTAGTGATTACAGTAAGACTTTGGGGAAAAAACACACAAGCACAGGAAAAGATCTCTTTTTGAATGCCGGGATCAAAAAGTTATATACACAGTCTCCACACCCAGGGTGGAGCCCAATGCAGGGCTTGAACTCGTGACCCTGAGACCAACACCTGAGCAGAAATCAAGAGTTGGATGCTTAACAGACTAAGCAACCCAGCCATGCATCTGTTTGTCTTCTTTGGAGAAATGTCTGTTTGTGTCTTCTGCACATTTTTAAATTGGATTATTTGTTTTCTGGATGTTGAGTTGTATCAACAACTTTTTCTAGAAGTTGAGTTTATATATTTTGGATACTGGACCTTTATTGGATACATCATTTTCAAATACCTCCTCCCAATCCATAGGTTACCTTTTGGTTTTGTTAATTGTTTCCTTTGCTGGGTAGAAGCTTTTTATTATGGTGTAGTGCCAGTAGTTTATTTTTGCTTTTGTTTCCTTTATCTGAGGGGACCTATCTAGAAAAAAAGTTGCTGCAGTTGGTGTCAGAGAAATTATTGCCTGTGCTCTTTCCTAGGATTTTTATGCTTTCAGGTCTCACGTTTAGGTCTTTCATCCATTTTGAATTTATTTTTATATATGGTGTAACAAAGTGGTCCAGTTCCATTCTTTTGCATGTAGCTGTCCAGTTTTCCCAATGCCACTTGTTGAAGAGATTGTCTTTTTCCCATTGGATATTCTTTCCTGCTTTGTTGAAGATTAGTTGACCATATAATTATGGGTTCATTTCTGGGTTTTCTTTTCCATTCCATTGATCTATGTGTCTGTTTTTGTGTCAGTGCCCTACTGTTTTGATTGCTACAGCTTTGTGGTATAGCTTGAGGTCTGTAATTGTGATGCCTCCAGTTTTGTTTTGTTTTGTTTTTCAGGATTGCATTGGCTATTCAGGGTCTTTTGTGGTTCCATACAAATTTTAGGATTAGTTCTGTGAAAAATGCTATTGATATTTTGATAGGGATTTCTTTGGATGTGCGGATTGCTTTGTGTAGTATAGACATGTTAAGGGTGTTCATTCTTGTAATCCACAAGCACAGGATGTCTTTCCATCTCTTTGTGTCATCTTCAATTTCTTTCAGAAAGAAAGTGTTTTATAGTTTTCAGAGTATGGGTCTTTCACCTCTTTGGTTGGGTTTATTCACAGGTATCTTTTTTTAAAGATTGTATTATTTAGTGCAATTGTAAACGGGGTTGTTTTCTTAATTTCTCTTTCTACTGCTTCATTATTGGTGCGTAGGCATGCTACAGATTTCTGTGCATTGATTTTGTATCCTGTGACTTTGGTGAGTCCGTTTATGAGTTCTAACAGGTTTTTAATGAAGTCTTTCAGGTTTTCTATGTATAGTATCATGTCATCTGCAAATAGTGAAGGTATTACTTCTTCCTTAATTTGGATACCTTTTATTTCTTTCTTTCTGTTTTTTTATTGCTGTGGCTGGGACTTCTAGTACTATGTTGAATAAAAATGGTGAGAGTGGACATCCTTGTCTCATTCTTGAACTTGGAGGAAAGGCTTTCAGTTCTTTCTCATTAAAAGTGGGTGAGCCTGGTGGTGGATATTATGTAGGGCACATATTGCATAAAGAACTGGGTGTGGTGCATAAACAATGAATTTTGGAATACTAAAATAAAATAAAATAAAATGAAAAAAAACCCAAACTAGGTGAGATTTATCACTGGAATGCAACAAGGGTGGTTCAACATTCACAAATCAATCAATGTGATAGAACATATTAATAAGAGGAGAGAGAAGAACCATATATATACGGTCCTCTCAATTGACGCAGAAAAAAGCATTTGACAAAATACAGCATCCTTTCCCGATTAAAACTCTTAACAGTGTAGGGGTAGAGGGAACATTCCTCAATTTCATAAAAATCATCTATGAAAAGCCCGCAGTGAATAACACCATTCTCGATGGGGAAAAGCTGAGAGCCTTTCCCTTAAGATCAGGAACATGACAAGGATGCCCACTCTCGCCACTATTGTTCAATGTAGTACTAGAAGTTCTAGCAACAGCAATCAGACAATAAGAAGAAATAAAAGGTATTCAAATAATATGTTTTATATGAACCCATATAACCAAAATCTTACCATTTCAACATAGAATCAACATAAAAAATTACTAATGAGCTATTTACACCTTGTTTTTTATACTGTCTTTGAACCCAGTACAAAATTTATTGTTAAATTTATATTTAACAGCATATCTCAGTTTGGACTAGCTACATCTCAATTGCTCAACAGTCACATGTGGCTAGTCACTTCTATATTAGACAGCATAGAAATAAAGTAATGACAAGGAGTCCAGAGATAGCAGCAACTCATTTGACTGGAGAAATCAAGGAAGGCTTAACGGTAAGTGCACCATTGGAATATAAATAAGATGCTGATCAGTGGAGATGGGACAGGTTGGAAAACTTTTTTTTTTTAATGGTGGGAAAGCAGAACAAAAACAAAGTAACATATCTGCTTGGGAATTAGAAGAACTTGGACTCAGAGAGACAAAAGAAAAGGGGAAAGCAGAGGGTGGTAAGATTTTATTCTCTCAGTAATGAAGAGTCATCTAGACAGTTGGAGCAGGAAAGGAGTTTCTCAAATATACATTTTGGGATAGTATGTAACCCTGGACTAATGTAACTCAAGTCAAATTAGTCAGAGTTCATGCAAATAGGGTTAGAATTCAAGGATGGAAGCTCCAGAAGGCTGCTATTGTTTACTATAAAGAATGATTTTCTAAATTGTCAGAATTGCCCAAAGAACTATATGCTGCTCTAGGAGGTTGTAAATTCAACTTTGGGGATGTAGAAGCAGATGCTAGATAACAACTCAGAAATCAGGCAAAGTAGAAGAGCTTTTGTGTCCCCTGTAATACACAGATAGCACCCCTACGCTCAATTCCCTTTGAGCAAGCTATAACTTCATGCCTTTCTCTCCATTCAACACAGCATATTGGAATGCAAGGGAGAGAGAGTGCTATTATTACTGAGATAACCTTGAGTCTGTTCTAATTTATTTTTTTAACAGAAAATAAATCACTCTCAACCTTTGTTACTTTATTATTGAGGGGGCGGTTAGATGAAGAACATTTTATTCTCTTGGCAACTGGTATGAGAATTACTCTTAGTGAAAGAATTGCCTTTGTTGGAAAAATGCTTCTTCAGTAGCACCACTTGGGGTAGGTGAGTCCTACAGGGCAGGAATGTCAGCTGAGGCCAAGGACTCAGAGGAGAGCATGAAACTACATGGCATGAGACAGAGTCATCTGCTTCTAAAAGGGAAGGAGTGAAAGAAAAGAAAGTCAGGGTAGGGAGAAAAGACCAGAGAGTTAGTGAAATTGTTGGGAGACTGAATTCTTCAGATAGTACAATTACAAACTCGGAAAAAGCTTAGTATGAGTGGAACTGGGGTAGTAAATTAGTGGAGGCACTAAATTCTGCATCCAGGTGGACAAAAAACGAAACAGAAAACACTCGCGGATGCAAAACGCTAAACCAGAAAAAGCATCAAAATATGAGCCCTTATAAATGTAAAGAAATCATGGGGACCACTGTGGACTGGGGTTCAAGTCACATTAACTTTGAATTGCACGGGCAGGGAGATACTGCTGATCATCTTAATAACATTACATTAGTCCAGACTGCTTGTAGGAGAGCTCCTATCTGCCTCCACACATACGGACATCAAATAACTGTGATTCAAACAGCCATTCTTAGAAAGGGTAGTCAGCCTTACATTGTGCATTGGCAAAGACAAGCTTGTGGACCCTCTCATCCCTGAATTGGTATGACAGTAACCATTTTAAGTGGCCACACCTCAAATGCTCTGTAACAGTTTTATCTAACCAGTTTTCTTCCAAGTGAGGTCTGAGCAGCTAGTATGGCTGGGAGACCTCTGAATTGCAGAAAATAATGCCATACTTCCTGCAGTGCCCATTTTATTTGATGGTAAATAATCAAAAACCTTGTCATTTTAAAATAAGTATGGCTAGATTATTATCAGATTAGTATTTATTATTAGATATTAAAACAAACATTTAATTTTAAGATAAAACCTGGAGACATCAAGGCATGGTATATCTTGATCATTCCTTGTTTCATCACCAGATCACAGAGGCACATATGCTTTATTGCCCACTGCTATAAGACTTGAGTAGACAAGCTTGTGAAGCCCTGGTCTAAACCACACCAAAAAGTAGCTCAAGCAGAGCCCTGAAGATCGACTGTCACGTCACAGCTATCCGAAAGTTGCCTTTGATTTTATGCCAGCTTCTAAGCAGCTTTGGGGACCTATCTGGTAAACATAAATCAGCTACATTATCATCATCTCATGGCATTTAGAGGTTCCACACATACAGACATCTGTCTATCAGCATCATGTAAAACTAGATAAATACAAATGCTACCTGTTTTCTGGAGCTCACCAGCTCCGTACTACAACTAGCTGTGGACTCAAATTTAGTAAAACACACAAACACAGGCCACTGAACATTGGGGACATCAAAATCAGTAAAGCAGAATCACAAGTAAACTGCAGTTATGCTGTTGATTGTGTGACTGGAATGATGACTGAGAGGAAAATCAGTTTAGCACAGTGGCTAAAAACAAGAGCCCTACAACCAGACTCTACAGGGGTGGATCCTGGCTCTGCCACTTCTCAGCAATGTGACCTGGGCAAGTTATTTAAGCACTGTTTCTCAATTTCCTACCATGTGAAATGGAGAAACTAATCATTCCTGCTCTATGGTGTTCTGAGAAAAGTTAAATGAGATAATAGCTGTAAAGCACTTATCCAATTGCCTGGTATAGAGTAAATGTTCCATCAATCTCTCTCTCTCTTTCTTTCTCTCTCTCACTCTCCCCTCCTTCCCTTTACTCTCCTTCCCTCCTCACCATCCAAGTGAAATGGTTGGACAATACATATTTGGATGTCCTAGGGACTGTGCTATGCCTAAAGGCACACAAATCAAAATGCTCTCAGACTAATTAGGTTGTCTTGTAATACAAGGCAAGTTGTGAAAATCACTATAATAAAGGTAATAAAGCACTCAGATAGTATCAACCTGAGGGCAGGGATGGGTCTCATTCATCCCAATATCCTCAGCATCTCACCCTGTGTTTAGCACAAAAGCAATGCTCAATAAAAAATTGGAAAAGAAACAAATGATTAGTAAGTAAAAGGTGAGCAGAACTAGGAAAGGCTTTGGAGAAAGGCCTGGTAATACAGGTGAGATTTCAGAAGGATCTGAAAAAAGAAATAAGATGTTTGAGTCAAAGAGAGAAAAAGGAATCAGAAAAATGGAGAGGAAGCAGGGAAGGGACAGGTAGGCTTGTTACTTACACATACTATGGCCCTGATATCAAGAATTTCAAAACACGAAAAAGAATTATTATCGACTTTGTTGTCAACCAAGAGTGAAAGTGAAAACCCCTTGTCAAGCTCCGGCCAGGAGAAACTCCACAGGCAAGACAGAGAGCCTCAGACTTGCCCAAGGTCTGGACTTAACTGAAGAATAAAAATGTGCTAATCAGAGGAACTCCCTCATTCTAAGCTGAAGCCCACCTGAACTACCTGGAATGTTCTCAAGGTTCCACACTTTTTCTTGGCTCAGAACCTTGCAATGAACTGTTTTTTTTTTTTTCCTTTTCCAGATTCCTCAAATCATCCACCCCTCTTTCCCCTCCCCTACCCCATCTGCCTAACTCCTTGTCATAAAGGACTCAGTTTACATATAATCTGGAAAGCTTTCCTTGTGTCTCACCACCAAAATCTGGGGTAAAGACCCACCCAGTCATATTTCTATAGCAATCTACATTCACTCCACACTGCAATTGCAACAGCCTATTTATTTGGGTAGCTTCCCCCATCACACTGTGAGCTCCTTGAGGTAGGCATTGTATACCGTTTATTGTTAGAGGCTTGATAAATTAACTGGGAAAAAAGTTGAAATTCCCCCATATTACAAAGTATACAGGTTGAAACATACCATATATGACATTTGGGCAAACTTTTTAATCCACATCTGGCTAAGGCCATTTAAAAATTAATGAATAATGTATCACTCAAATCCAGTTTCCATTTGGGCATAGATTAAAAGCTCAAATGTGCCTCATCTTCCCCATTCAAATACAAAAGGCCAATGGGATCCTAACTCCACCCCCCTCGAGAAAGTTTACAGTTTCCTTTTATTCCTAATAACAACAACAAAAAAGCAATGATTTTTCACCTATCAGGTTGCTAAAAAAAGAAAAGTTTAATTGAATACATTGTTAGGATGTGCAGAAACGGGCAACTTAATACCCTATTGTTGGAAAGGTAAATAACTATCAAATGCAAACTATCATTTGCACACCTCACAAATTTTTTAGGTGATATACTCCAAGCATGCAAAATTCGGCATACAAGGTTGCTCAGTGTTGGATTTGGGGGAGCTATTTTTTTAATTGCGCTAAAATACACATAAAATTTACTACCTAAAGCATTTTTAAGTATGTAATTCCTGGCATTAAGTACATTCACATTGTTGTATAATGACAACCACTATCTATTTCCAGAATTTTTTTTACCTTGTCAAATAGAAACTCTTACCCATCAAAAAATAACTCCCCATTTCCCTCCTCCCAGCCACTATTTTACGTCCTGTCTCGTGAATTTGCGTATCCTAGGTAGTGCATTTGAGTGGAGTCATAGAATATTTGTCCTTTTGTGGCTTATTTCACTTAGGATAATGGTTTTAAGATTCATTCACCTTGGAGCATGTATCAGAATTTCCTTCCCTTTTTAAGGCAAAATAATTATTCCATTGTATGTATATAGCACATTTTGTTTATCCATCCACCTATTTATGCAGATTTGGGTTGGTTCCACCTTTGGCTATTGTTAATAATGCTTCTATGAACATCAGTAAATAGGTATTTGAGGTTCTGCTTTCAATTGTTTTGGTTATATACCTAGAAGTAGAATTTCTGGATCATATGGAAATTCTATTTTTAACTTGTTAAGGAACTTCCAAATTCTTCTACACCGGAACTGCACCATTTTACACTCTTACCAGCACTGCATTTTTACAAGAGATTGGAAGAAACTTACACATTTATCCGTAGTCAACTAATTAAATAATTTATAGTGCATCCTTACAATGGACTACTAAGCAACCCATAAAAACAGAATAGGGACTACTCTTTTGTATGAATAAAGAAAGAGTTGGGGAACCTGGGTGGCTCAGTTGGTTAAGCATCTGCCTTCAGCTCAGGTCATGATCCCAGAGTCCGGGGACCAAGCCCTCATCAGGCTCCCTGCTCAGCGGGGCATCTGCTTCTCCCTCTCCCTCTGTCATTCCCCACCCCCCACCTCCACTAGTGCTTTATGCCTCTCTCTCTGTCAAATAAATAAATAAAATCTTAAAAAAAAAAAAAAAGGAAAGAGTTCTACATGTATTAACTGAAAAAGCAAGATGCAAGAACACTGGGTATGTTATGTTACCATTTATGTAAAAGAGAAGAAAAAATATTTATACATATAAATTTGCTTGGAAAAAATATAAAATATCTCTGGAAAGCTACAGAAGAATTATCACATTTGTTGCCTCATGAAAGAAGAACTAAGTGATGGGAGGTCCAAAGAGCACAAAGAGTTTTCATTGTAATATGCTTTTATACTTCATGAATGTGAAATATATGATTAAATGATCTATTTGACTGTTAAATTTTTAAAATAAATCAAATGTATAGGATTTTGTAAACAAAACACATCTGACCCTTGTTCTTGCTGCAAGTCCAGATCCACCACCCTTAAAAGGGGAGAAAGAAGCATCTCTCCTGTTGAAATACCACACGCAGCTCTCAGAAGAGTGAATTCATATTTTTACCCTATTATCTCCTCCCCTCCTTTTCCCTTTTTTCTAAAACAAGATTTGATCCCCAACTTTAACCTGCTTCCTCAAGACGCTTTCTCTTTATCTCCCATAGAGAAGGAATGTCTTCAAAACTATTTTGTGAAAACCAGGACCCCACTCCAAGCTTCTGGTAATAAGTTCCTCAAAAAAGTGAAGACGCAGAGTGAATATGACAATCAAACACATGGAAAATAAGGATCTCTCCTAATTTGGTAAAATCACAGCACTAACGTAAGAGCTTGAGAAAATATAAAAGTGAATCCATCATTCTATCTTTGAAATGCTTTACAATCTATATATGTTTGTAATTCCAATGACTTTCTAGCAGTCCTGATTGGAAAATGAGGATAATATCTTTTTCGTTATCTTTGAGTAATCCCAGAAAAGCATAATAGCTCATCATTATAGGGAAGATCATAACAATGGCAGAAAGAACAAAAAATCAAATGCTTCTCTTTCCATTACTTAATACCAACTAGTTCAATAATATATATATTTTTAAATGGTTATTTCCCAGGGTTCTATTTAAGTTAATGCAGCAATATACCCAATTTGTACTCCTAGTTAACTACTCTTAGTCCTTGGGGACTACAGTTCTCAATTAGTTATATGCTTTTAGTCATTTGCCTCTTTGCATCTTTCTTGAAAATCCACAGTTGATAATCACAAGATTCAAGCTGAGGTAAAATATTGTCAGTATTTTTAAGCACCATTTGGCCAAAAACATTGCATGAGAACACATACACACACACACACACACACACACACACACACACTGATGAGTCATAGGCAGACTGTAGCATGTTATTTTGAGACTTCCCTGCCCACCATAACACTGCCACACATCTGGCCCATCTTCAAAATGGTGATTCGCTGGAGAAGTATTCCTGCTACTCTCCAAGGCCAGGTGACACCAATGCAAGAGTAATATATAATTTCCAGCCCCCTACTTCCAGAGTTTTCATAGGGAACATGAAAAAAAATTTAAATAAAAGTCAATGTGGAAAACATGTGCTCTCATAATCTTAAATAGGCTTTAAACTATTTTTTCAATGAATTTAATTGATA